>NC_088408.1:28959301-29026801 GCF_034236695.1 Oncorhynchus nerka
ACCCCCTGTTACATCTCCATTATTCTATACTAACCTCTGTTATACCTCCATTATTCTATACTAACCCTCTGTTATACCTCCATTATTCTATACTAACCCCTGTTACACCTCCATTATTCTATACTAACCCCTGTTACACCTCCATTATTCTATACTAACCCCTGTTACACCTCCATTATTCTATACTAACCCCCTGTTACACCTCCATTATTCTATACTAACCCCTGTTACACCTCCATTATTCTATACTAACCCCTGTTACACCTCCATTATTCTATACTAACCCCCTGTTACACCTCCATTATTCTATACTAACCCCTGTTACACCTCCATTATTCTATACTAACCCCTGTTACACCTCCATTATCTTATACTAACCCCCTGTTACACCTCCATTATTCTATACTAACCCCATGTTACACCTCCATTATCTAATACTAACCCCCTGTTACATCTCCATTATTCTATACTAATCCCCTGTTACACCTCCATTATCTTATACTAACCCCCTGTTACACCTCCATTATTATATACTAACCCCCCTATTATACCTCCATTATCTAATACTAACCCCCTGTTACATCTCCATTATTCTATACTAATCCCCTGTTACACCTCCATTATTCTATACTAACCCCTGTTACACCTCCATTATTCTATACTAACCCCCTGTTACACCTCCATTATTCTATACTAACCCCTGTTACACCTCCATTATTCTATACTAACCCCTGTTATACCTCCATTATTCTATACTAACCCCCTGTTACACCTCCATTATTCTATACTAACCCCCTGTTACACCTCCATTATTCTATACTAACCCCCTGTTACACCTCCATTATTCTATACTAAACCCCTGTCACATCTCCATTATTCTATACTAACCCCCTGTTACATCTCCATTATCTTATACTAACCCCCTGTTACCACTCCATTATTCTATACTAACCCCCCTATTATACCTCAATTATCTAGTACTAACCCCCTGTTACATCTCCATTATTCTATACTAACCCCCCTATTATACCTCCATTATCTAGTACTAACCCCCTGTTACATCTCCATTATTCTATACTAATCCCCTGTTACACCTCCATTATCTAATACTAACCCCCTGTTACATCTCCATTATTCTATACTAACCCCCCTATTATACCTCCATTATCTAGTACTAACCCCTGTTACATCTCCATTATTCTATACTAACCCCTGTTACACCTCCTGTTACACCTCCATTATTGAATACTAACCCCTGTTACACCTCCATTATTCTATACTAACCCCCTATTATACCTCCATTATCTAATACTAACCCCTGTTACATCTCCATTATTCTATACTAACCCCCCTATTATACCTCCATTATCTAATACTAACCCCCTGTTACATCTCCATTATTCTATACTAATCCCCTGTTACACCTCCATTATCGAATACTAACCCCCTGTTACACCTCCATTATTCTATACTAACCCCCTGTTACACCTCCATTATTCTATACTAACCCCCTGTTACACCTCCATTATTCTATACTAACCCCCTGTTATACCTCCATTATTCTATACTAACCCCCTGTTACACCTCCATTATTCTATACTAACCCCCTGTTACACCTCCATTATTCTATACTAACCACCTGTTACACCTCCATTATTCTATACTAACCCCCTGTTACACCTCCATTATTCTATACTAACCCCTGTCACATCTCCATTATTCTATACTAACCCCTGTTACACCTCCATTATTCTATACTAACCCCTGTTACACCTCCATTATTCTATACTAACCCCCTGTTACACCTCCATTATCTTATACTAACCCCCTGTTACACCTCCATTATTCTATACTAACCCCCTATTATACCTCCATTATCTAGTACTAAACCCCTGTTACACCTCCATTATTCTATACTAACCCCTATTATACCTCCATTATCTAGTACTAACCCCCTGTTACACCTCCATTATTCTATACTAACCCCCCTATTATACCTCCATTATCTAATACTAACCCCCTGTTACATCTCCATTATTCTCTACTAACCCCCTGTTACACCTCCATTATTCTATACTAACCCCCTGTTATACCTCCATTATCTAATACTAACCCCCTGTTACACCTCCATTATTCTATACTAATCCCCTGTTACACCTCCATTATCGAATACTAACCCCCTGTTACACCTCCATTATTCTATACTAATCCCCTGTTACACCTCCATTATCGAATACTAACCCCCTGTTACACCTCCATTATTCTATACTAACCCCCTGTTATACCTCCATTATCTAATACTAACCCCCTGTTACATCTCCATTATTCTATACTAACCCCCCTATTATACCTCCATTATTCTATACTAACCCCCTGTTACATCTCCATTATTCTCTACTAACCCCCTGTTACACCTCCATTATCTAATACTAACCCCCTGTTACATCTCCATTATACTATACTAATCCCCTGTTACACCTCCATTATCTTATACTAATCCCCTGTTACACCTCCATTATCTAATACTAACCCCCTGTTACATCTCCATTATACTATACTGTTACACCTCCATTATCTTATACTAACCCCCTGTTATACCTCCATTATCTTATACTAACCCTCTGTTATACCTCCATTATCTTATACTAACTGTAACGGCTGTCTTGGGAAGAAGGTGAGGACCAAAGCGCAGCGTGGTAAGTATTCATCTTATCTAATGAAAAAACTGAACACTGAATAACAAACAACAAAGAAACAACCTGTCTGGTGCAGACACACAAATACTGAAAATAACCACCAACAAAACACAATGGAAAACAGGTTACCTAAATATGGTTCTCAATCAGGGACAATGATTGACAGCTGCCTCTGATTGAGAACCATACCAGGCCAAACACAGAAATAGAAAATCATAGACAAACTAACATAGACAACCCACCCAACTAACGCCCTGACCATACTAAAACAAAAGACAAAACAAAGGAACTAAGTTCAGAATGTGACACTAACCCCCTGTTACATTCTACATTCTAATATAACTACCACATTCTGATATACCTCCTACATTCTATTATACCACCTACATTCTGTTATAGCTCCTACATTCTATTATACCTCCTACATTCTATTATACCTCCTACATTCTGATATACCTCCTACATTCTATTATACCTCCTACATTCTATTATACCTCCTACATTCTGATATACCTCCCACATTCTATTATACCTCCTACATTCTGATATACCTCCTACATTCTATTATACCTCCTACATTCTATTATACCTCCTACATTCTGGAACACCTCCTACATTCTATTATACCTCCTACATTCTATAATACCTCCTACATTCTGATATACCTCCTACATTCTATTATACCTCCTACATTCTATTATATATTCTACATTCTGATATACCTCCTACATTCTATTATACCTCCTACATTCTATTATACCTCCTACATTCTATTATACCTCCTACATTCTATTATACCTCCTACATTATATTATACCTCCTACATTCTGATATACCTCCTACATTCTATTATACCTCCTACATTATATTATACCTCCTACATTCTGATATACCTCCCACATTCTATTATACCTCCTACATTCTGATATACCTCCTACATTCTATTATACCTCCTACATTCTATTATACCTCCTACATTCTATTATACTTCCTACATTATATTATACCTCCTACATTCTGATACACCTCCTACATTCTATTATACCTCCTACATTCTGATATACCTCCTACATTCTATTATACCTCCTACATTCTGATATACCTCCTACATTCTATTATACCTCCTACATTCTATTATACCTCCTACATTCTGATATACCTCCTACATTCTATTATACCTCCTACATTCTATTATACCTCCTACATTCTGATATACCTCCCACATTCTATTATACCTCCTACATTCTGATATACCTCCTACATTCTATTATATATTCTACATTCTATTACAGCTCCTACATTATATTATACCTCCTACATTCTATTATACCTCCTACATTATATTATACTTCCTACATTATATTATACCTCCCATTACATTCTGATACATCTACATTCTATTATACCTCCTACATTCTGATATACCTCCTACATTCTATTATACCTCCTACATTCTATTATACCTCCTACATTCTATTATACCTCCTACATTCTATTATACCTCCTATTCATTCTGATATACCTCCTACATTCTATTATACATTCTCCTACATTCTATTATACCTCCTACATTCTTATATACCTCCCTACATTCTATTATATACGTTTCTCCTACATTCTGATATACCTCCTACATTCTATTATACCTCCTACATTCTATTATATATTCTACATTCTGATATACTCCTACATTCTATTATACCTCCTACATTCTATTATACCTCCTACATTCTATTACAGCTCCTACATTCTATTATAACTCCTACATTCTATTATATATTCTACATTCTGATATACCACCTACATTCTATTATACCTCCTACATTCTATTTGACCTCCCACATTCTATTATACCTCCTACATTCTGAAACACCTCCTACATTCTATTATACCTCCTACATTCTATAATACCTCCTACATTCTGATATACCTCCTACATTCTATTATACCTCCTACATTCTATTATATATTCTACATTCTGATATACCTCCTACATTCTATTATACCTCCTACCTCCATTCTATTATTCTATTATACTATTATACCTCCTACATTCTATTACAGCTCCTACATTATATTATACCTCCTACATTCTATTATAACTCCTACATTCTATTATATATTCTACATTCTGATATACCACCTACATTCTATTTTACCTCCCACATTCTATTATACCACCTACATTCTATTATACCTCCTACATTCTATTATACCACCTACATTCTGATATACCACCTACATTCTGATACACCTCCTACATTATATTATACCTCCTACATTCTGATATACCTCCTACATTCTATTATACCTCCTACATTATATTATACCTCCTACATTCTGATATACCTCCCACATTCTATTATACCTCCTACATTCTGATATACCTCCTACATTCTATTATACCTCCTACATTCTGATATACCTCCTACATTCTATTATACCTCCTACATTCTATTACAGCTCCTACATTCTATTATACCTCTTACATTCTATTATATTTACTACATTCTGATACACCTCCTACATTCTATTATACCTCCTACATTCTATTATACCTCCTACATTCTAGAATACTTCCTACATTCTATTATACCTCCTACATTCTATTACAGCTCCTACATTCTATTATACCTCCTACATTCTATTATACCTCCTACATTCTATTATACCTCCTACATTCTATTATATATTCTACATTCTGATATACCACCTACATTCTATTATACCTCCTACATTCTATTTGACCTCCCACATTCTATTATACCTCCTACATTCTGAAACACCTCCTACATTCTATTATACCTCCTACATTCTATAATACCTCCTACATTCTGATATACCTCCTACATTCTATTATACCTCCTACATTCTATTATATATTCTACATTCTGATATACCTCCTACATTCTATTATACCTCCTACATTCTATTATACCTCCTACATTCTATTACAGCTCCTACATTATATTATACCTCCTACATTCTATTATAACTCCTACATTCTATTATATATTCTACATTCTGATATACCACCTACATTCTATTATACCTCCTACATTCTATTATACCACCTACATTCTATTATACCTCCTACATTCTATTATACCTCCTACATTCTGATACACCTCCTACATTATATTATACCTCCTACATTCTGATATACCTCCTACATTCTATTATACCTCCTACATTATATTATACCTCCTACATTCTGATATACCTCCCACATTCTATTATACCTCCTACATTCTGATATACCTCCTACATTCTATTATACCTCCTACATTCTGATATACCTCCTACATTCTATTATACCTCCTACATTCTATTATACCTCCTACATTCTATTATACCTCCTACATTCTATTATACCTCCTACATTCTGATTATACCTCCTACATTCTGATACACCTCCTACATTCTGATACACCTCCTACAGTCTATTATACCTCCTACATTCTGTTATACATTATACATTCTGATACACCTCCTACATTCTATTATACCTCCTACATTCTATTATACCTCCTACATTCTGATATACCTCCTACATTCTATTATACCTCCTACATTCTATTATACCTCCTACATTCTATTATACATTCTGTTCTCCTACATTCTATTATACCTCCTACATTCTATTATACCTCCTACATTCTATTATACCTCCTACATTCTGAAACACCTCCTACATTCTATTATACCTCCTACATTCTATTATACTCTCTATTATACATTATTCTATTATACCTCCTACATTCTATTATACCTCCTACATTCTATTATTATATTTCCTACATTCTTATACCTCCTACATTCTATTATACCTCCTACATTCTATTATACCTCCTACATTCTATTATACCTCCTACATTCTATTATACCTCCTACATTCTGATACACCTCCTACATTCTGTTACACCTCCTACATTCTATTATACCTCCTACATTCTATTATACTTCCTACATTCTATTATACCTCCTACATTCTATTATACCTCCTACATTCTATTACACCTTCTACATTATATTATACCTCCTACATTCTGATATACCTCCTACATTCTATTATACCTCCTACATTATATTATACCTCCTACATTCTGATATACCTCCCACATTCTATTATACCTCCTACATTCTGTTATACCTCCTACATTCTATTATACCTCCTACATTCTGATATACCTCCTACATTCTATTATACCTCCTACATTCTATTACAGCTCCTACATTCTATTATACCTCTTACATTCTATTATATTTACTACATTCTGATACACCTCCTACATTCTATTATACCTCCTACATTCTATTATACCTCCTACATTCTATTATACCTCCTACATTCTATTATACCTCCTACATTCTATTATACCTCCTACATTCTGATACACCTCCTACATTCTGATACACCTCCTACAGTCTATTATACCTCCTACATTCTGTTATACATTATACATTCTGATACACCTCCTACATTCTATTATACCTCCTACATTCTATAATACCTCCTACATTCTGATATACCTCCTACATTCTATTATACCTCCTACATTCTATTATATATTCTACATTCTGATATACCTCCTACATTCTATTATACCTCCTACATTCTATTATACCTCCTACATTCTGAAACACCTCCTACATTCTATTATACCTCCTACATTCTGATACACCTCCTACATTCTGATACACCTCCTACAGTCTATTATACCTCCTACATTCTGTTATACAATATACATTCTGTTACACCTCCTACATTCTATTATACCTCCTACATTCTATTATACTTCCTACATTCTATTATACCTCCTACATTCTATTATACCTCCTACATTCTATTACAGCTCCTACATTCTATTATACCTCTTACATTCTATTATATTTACTACATTCTGATACACCTCCTACATTCTATTATACCTCCTACATTCTATTATACCTCCTACATTCTATTATACCTCCTACATTCTATTATACTTCCTACATTCTATTATACCTCCTACATTCTGATACACCTCCTACATTCTGATACACCTCCTACAGTCTATTATACCTCCTACATTCTGTTATACATTATACATTCTGATACACCTCCTACATTCTATTATACCTCCTACATTCTATTATACCTACCTACATTCTATTATACCTCCTACATTCTATTATACTCCTACATTCTATTATACCTCCTACATTCTATTATACCTCCTACATTCTATTATACCTCCTACATTCTATTATACCTCCTACATTCTATTATACCTCCTACATTCTGATATACCTCCCACATTCTATTATACCTCCTACATTCTGATATACCTCCTACATTCTATTATATTTACTACATTCTGATACACTTCCTACATTCTATTATACCTCCTACATTCTATTATACCTCCTACATTCTATTATATACATTCTACATTCTGATATACCTCCTACATTCTATTATACCTCCTACATTCTATTATACCACCTACATTCTGATATACCTCCTACATTCTATTATACCTCCTACATTCTATTATACCTCCTACATTCTATTATACCTCCTACATTCTATTATACCTCCTACATTCTGATATACCTCCTACATTCTGATACACCTCCTACATTCTGATACACCTCCTACAGTCTATTATACCTCCTACATTCTGTTATACATTATACATTCTGATACACCTCCTACATTCTATTATACCTCCTACATTCTATAATACCTCCTACATTCTGATATACCTCCTACATTCTATTATACCTCCTACATTCTATTATACATTCTATATCTACATTCTGATATACCTCCTACATTCTATTATACCTCCTACATTCTATTATACCTCCTACATTCTATTATACCTCCTACATTCTATTATACCTCCTACATTCTATTATAACTCCTACATTCTATTATATTTTCTACATTCTGATATACCACCTACATTCTATTATACCTCCTACATTCTATTATACCTCCTACATTCTATTATACCTCCTACATTCTATTATACCTCCTACATTCTATTATACCTATTATCCTACATTCTATTATATACATTCTCACCTCCTACATTCTATTATACCTCCTACATTCTATTATACCTCCTACATTCTATATACCTCCTACATTCTATTATACCTCCTACATTCTGATTATACCTCCTACATTCTATTATACCTCCTACATTCTATTATACCTCCTACATTCTATTATACCTCCTACATTCTATTATACCTCCTACATTCTGATTACACCTCCTACATTCTATTATACCTCCTACATTCTATTATACCTCCTACATTCTATTATACCTCCTACATTCTATTATACCTCCTACATTCTGATATACCTCCTACATTCTATTATACATTCCTACTCCTTCTATTATACTTCCTACATTCTATTATACCTCCTACATTCTATTATACCTCCTACATTCTATTATACCTCCTACATTCTGATACACCTCCTACAGTCTATTATACCTCCTACATTCTGTTATACATTATACATTCTGATACACCTCCTACATTCTATTATACCTCCTACATTCTATTATACCTCCTACATTCTATTATACCTCCTACATTCTATTATACCTCCTACATTCTATTATACCTCCTACATTCTATTATACCTCCTACATTCTATTATACCTCCTACATTCTGATATACCTCCTACATTCTATTATACCTCCTACATTCTATTATACCTCCTACATTCTATTATACATTCTATTATATCTCCTACATTCTATTATACCTCCTACATTCTGATACACCTCCTACATTCTGATACACCTCCTACAGTCTATTATACCTCCTACATTCTGTTATACATTATACATTCTGATACACCTCCTACATTCTATTATACCTCCTACATTCTATAATACCTCCTACATTCTGATATACCTCCTACATTCTGTTATACCTCCTACATTCTATTATACCTCCTACATTCTATTATACCTCCCACATTCTATTATACCTCCTACATTCTATTATACCTCCTACATTCTATTATACCTCCTACATTCTATTATACCTCCTACATTCTATTATACCTCCTACATTCTATTATACCTCCTACATTCTATTATAACTCCTACATTCTATTATATATTCTACATTCTGATTATACCTCCTACATTCTATTATACCTCCTACATTCTATTATACTACATTCTCCTACATTCTATTATACCTCCTACATTCTATTATACCTCCTACATTCTATTATATCCTACATTCTGTTATACATTATACATTCTATTATACCTCCTACATTCTATTATACCTCCTACATTCTATTATACTCCTACATTCTATTATACCTCCTACATTCTATTATACCTCCTACATTCTATTATAGCTCCTACATTCTATTATACCTCCTACATTCTATTATACCTCCTACATTCTATTATATTCCTACATTCTATTATACCTCCTACATTCTATTATACCTCCTACATTCTATTATACCTCCTACATTCTATTATACCTCATTCTATTATTCTACATTCTATACACCTCCTACATTCTGATACACCTCCTACAGTCTATTATACCTCCTACATTCTGTTATACATTATACATTCTGATACACCTCCTACATTCTATTATACCTCCTACATTCTATTATACCTCCTACATTCTATTATACCTCCTACATTCTATTATACCTCCTACATTCTATTATACCTCCTACATTCTATTATACCTCCTACATTCTGATATACATTCCTACATTCTATTATACCTCCTACATTCTATTATACCTCCTACATTCTATTATACCTCCTACATTCTATTATACTCCTCCTACATTCTATTATACCTCCTACATTCTATTATATTTCCTACATTCTGATTACACCTCCTACATTCTATTATACCTCCTACATTCTATTATACCTCCTACATTCTATTATATACCTCCTACATTCTATTATACCTCCTACATTCTATTATACCTCCTACATTCTATTATACCTCCTACATTCTATTATACCTCCTACATTCTATTATACCTCCTACATTCTATTATACCTCCTACATTCTATTATACCTCCTACATTCTATTATACCTCCTACATTCTATATACCTCCTACATTCTGATACACCTCCTACATTCTGATACACCTCCTACAGTCTATATACCTCCTACATTCTGTTATACATTCCTATTCTATTCTACATTCTATTATACACCTCCTACATTCTATTATACCTCCTACATTCTATTATACCTCCTACATTCTATTATACCTCCTACATTCTATTATACCTCCTACATTCTATTATATATTCTACATTCTATTATACCTCCTACATTCTATTATACCTCCTACATTCTATTATACCTCCTACATTCTATTATACCTCCTACATTCTATTATACCTCCTACATTCTATTATACCTCCTACATTCTATTATAACTCCTACATTCTATTATATATTCTACATTCTGATATACCACCTACATTCTATTATACCTCCTACATTCTATTATACCTCCTACATTCTATTATACCTCCTACATTCTATTATACCTCCTACATTCTATTATACCTCCTACATTCTGATATACCTCCTACATTCTATTATACCTCCTACATTCTATTATACCTCCTACATTCTATTATACCTCCTACATTCTATTATACCTCCTACATTCTGATATACCTCCTACATTCTATTATACCTCCTACATTCTATTATACCTCCTACATTCTATTATACCTCCTACATTCTATTATACCTCCTACATTCTATTATACCTCCTACATTCTATTATACCTCCTACATTCTATTATACCTCCTACATTCTATTATACCTCCTACATTCTATTATATATCCTACATTCTGATTATACCTCCTACATTCTATTATACCTCCTACATTCTATTATACCTCCTACATTCTATTATACCTCCTACATTCTATTATACCTCCTACATTCTATTATACCTCCTACATTCTATACACCTCCTTCAGTTCTATTATACCTCCTACATTCTGTTATACATTATACATTATTATACACCTCCTACATTCTATTATACCTCCTACATTCTATTATACTTCCTACATTATATACCTCCTACATTCTATTATACCTCCTACATTCTATTATAGCTCCTACATTCTATTATACCTCTTACATTCTATTATATTTACTACATTCTGATACACCTCCTACATTCTATTATACCTCCTACATTCTATTATACCTCCTACATTCTATTGATATACATTCTGATCCTCCTACATTCTATTATACCATTCCTACATTCTATACACCTCCTACATTCTGATATACCTCCTACATTCTATTATACCTCCTACATTCTGTTATACCTTATACATTCTATACACCTCCTACATTCTATTATACCTCCTACATTCTATTATACCTCCTACATTCTATTATACCTCCTACATTCTATTATACCTCCTACATTCTATTATATATTCCTACATTCTGATATACCTCCTACATTCTATTATACTCCTACATTCTATTATACATTCTATTATACCTCCTACATTCTATTATACCTCCTACATTCTATTATACCTCCTACATTCTGTTATACATTATACATTCTATACCTCCTACATTCTATTATACCTCCTACATTCTATTATACCTCCTACATTCTATTATACCTCCTACATTCTATTATACCTCCTACATTCTGATTATACCTCCTACATTCTATTATACCTCCTACATTCTATTATACCTCCTACATTCTATTATACCTCCTACATTCTATTATACCTCCTACATTCTATTATACCTCCTACATTCTATTATACCTACATTCTATTATATATTCTACATTCTATACCTCCTACATTCTATTATACCTCCTACATTCTATTATACCTCCTACATTCTATTATACCTCCTACATTCTATTATACCTACATTCTCCTACATTCTATTATACCTCCTACATTCTGATTATACCTCCTACATTCTATTATACCTCCTACATTCTATTATACATAAGCCATTCTATTACATCTCCTACATTCTATTATACCTCCTACATTCTATTATACCTCCTACATTCTATTATACCTCCTACATTCTATTATACCTCCTACATTCTATTATACCTCCTACATTCTATTATACCTCCTACATTCTATTATATTTCTACATTCTGATTATACCTCCTACATTCTATTATACCTCCTACATTCTATTATACCTCCTACATTCTATTATACTTCCTACATTCTATTATACCTCCTACATTCTATTATACCTCCTACATTCTGATACACCTCCTACAGTCTATTATACCTCCTACATTCTGTTATACATTATACATTCTGATACACCTCCTACATTCTATTATACCTCCTACATTCTATTATACTTCCTACATTCTATTATACCTCCTACATTCTATTATACCTCCTACATTCTATTATACTCCTACATTCTATATATTCTACATTCTATTATACCTCCTACATTCTATTATACCTCCTACATTCTATTATACCTCCTACATTCTATTATACCTCCTACATTCTATTATACCTCCTACATTCTATTATACCTCCTACATTCCTACTTCTACATTCTATTATACCTCCTACATTCTATTATACCTCCTACATTCTATTATACCTCCTACATTCTATTATACCTCCTACATACATTCTATTATACCTCCTACATTCTATTATACCTCCTACATTCTATTATACCTCCTACATTCTATTATACCTCCTACATTCTGATTATACCTCCTACATTCTATTATACCTCCTACATTCTATTATATATCCTACATTCTATTATACCTCCTACATTCTATTATACCTCCTACATTCTATTATACCTCCTACATTCTATTATACCTCCTACATTCTATTATACTCCTACATTCTATTATACCTCCTACATTCTACATTCTATTATACCTCCTACATTCTATTATACCTCCTACATTCTGATTATACCTCCTACATTCTATTATACCTCCTACATTCTATTATACCTCCTACATTCTGATTATACCTCCTACATTCTATTATACCTCCTACATTCTATTATACCTCCTCCTTCATTCTGATTATACCTCCTACATTCTATTATACCTCCTACATTCTATTATACCTCCACATTCTATTATACCTCCTACATTCTATATATACCTCCTACATTCTATTATACCTCCTACATTCTATTATACCTCCTACATTCTATTATACCTCCTACATTCTATTCTATTATATTCTATTATACCTCCTACATTCTATTATACCTCCTACATTCTATTATACCTCCTACATTCTTATACCTCCTACATTCTATTATACCTCCTACATTCTATTATACCTCCTACATTCTATTATACCTCCTACATTCTATTATACCTCCTACATTCTAGTATACACCAGTCCTACATTCTATTATACCTCCTACAGTCTATTATAACTCCTACATTCTGTTATACATTATACATTCTGATACACCTCCTACATTCTATTATACCTCCTACATTCTATTATACCTCCTACATTCTATTATACCTCCTACATTCTATTATAACTCCTACATTCTATTATATATTCTACATTCTGATATACCTCCTACATTCTATTATACCTCCTACATTCTATTATACCTCCTACATTCTATTATACCTCCTACATTCTATATACCTCCTACATTCTGATATACCTCCTACATTCTGATACACCTCCTACAGTCTATTATAACTCATACATTCTGTTATACATTATACATTCTGATACACCTCCTACATTCTATTATACCTCCTACATTCTATTATACTACCTACATTCTATTATACCTCCTACATTCTATTATAACTCCTCATTCTACATTCTATTATACCTCCTACATTCTATTATACTCCTACATTCTATTATATTCTATTATATACCTCCTACATTCTGTTATACCTCCTACATTCTATTATACCTCCTACATTCTATTATACCTCCTACATTCTATTATACCTCCTACATTCTATTATACTTCCTACATTCTATTATACCTCCTACATTCTGATACACCTCCTACAGTCTATTATACCTCCTACATTCTGTTATACATTATACATTCTGATACACCTCCTACATTCTATTATACCTCCTACATTCTATTATACCTCCTACATTCTATTATACCTCCTACATTCTATTATACCTCATTCTATTATACATTCTATTATACCTCCTACATTCTATTATACCTCCTACATTCTATTATACCTCCTACATTCTATTATACCTCCTACCTCTATTATTCTATTATACCTCCTACATTCTATTATACCTCCTACATTCTATTATACCTCCTACATTCTATTATACCTCCTACATTCTATTATACCTCCTCATTCTATTCTATATCCTACATTCTATTTATACATTCCTATTCTTATACCTCCTACATTCTATTATAACTCCTACATTCTATTATATATTCTACATTCTGATATACCACCTACATTCTATTATACCTCCTACATTCTATTATACCTCCTACATTCTATTATACCTCCTACATTCTATTATACCTCCTACATTCTATTATACCTCCTACATTCTATCTATTATCCTACATTCTATTATACCTCCTACATTCTATTATACCTCCTTATATTATACCTCCTACATTCTATTATACCTCCTACATTCTATTATACCTCCTACATTCTATTATACCTCCTACATTCTATTATACCTCCTACATTCTATATACTCTCCTACATTCTATTATACCTCCTACATTCTATTATACCTCCTACATTCTATTATACCTCCTACATTCTATTATTCTATTATACATTCTATTATACCTCCTACATTATTATACCTCCTACATTCTATTATATACTATTCTATTATACCCTACATTCTATTATACCTCCTACATTCTATTATACCTCCTACATTCTATTATACCTCCTACATTCTATTATACCTCCTACATTCTGATATACCTCCTACATTCTGATACACCTCCTACAGTCTATTATAACTCCTACATTCTGTTATACATTATACATTCTGATACACCTCCTACATTCTATTATACCTCCTACATTCTATTATACCTCCTACATTCTATTATACCTCCTACATTCTATATATACATTCCACCTCCTACATTCTATTATACCTCCTACATTCTATTATATATTATACATTCTGATATACCTACATTCTATTATACCTCCTACATTCTATATACTCCTACATTCTATTATACCTCCTACATTCTATTATACTACCATTCTATTATACCTCCTACATTCTATTATACCTCCTACATTCTTTATTCCTACATTCTATTATACATCCTACATTCTATTATACCTCCTACATTCTATTATACCTCCTACATTCTATTATACCTCCTATTCTATTATTCTACATTCTATTATACCTCCTACATTCTATTATACCTCCTACATTCTATTATACCTCCTACATTCTATTATACTCCTACATTCTGATATACCTCCTATTCTGATATACCTCCTACATTCTATTATACCTCCTACATTCTATTATACCTCCTACATTCTATTATACCTCCTACATTCTATTATACCTCCTACATTCTATTATACCTCCTACATTCTATTATACCTCCTACATTCTATTATACCTCCTACATTCTATTATACCTCCTACATTCTTATACACCTCCACCTCCTACATTCTATTATACCTCCTACATTCTATTATAACTCCTACATTCTATTATACCTCCTACATTCTATTATACCTCCTACATTCTATTACATACCTCCTACATTCTATTATACCTCCTACATTCTATTATATATTCTACATTCTGATATACCACCTACATTCTATTATACCTCCTACATTCTATTATACCTCCTACATTCTATTATACCTCCTACATTCTATTATACCTCCTACATTCTATTATACCTCCTACATTCTATTATACCTCCTACATTCTATTATACCTCCTACATTCTATTTATATATTCTACATTCTATTATACCTCCTACATTCTATTATACCTCCTACATTCTATTATACCTCCTACATTCTATTATACCTCCTACATTCTATTAGACCTCCTACATTCTATTATACCTCCTACATTCTGTTATACATTATACATTCTGATTATACCTCCTATTATTCTATTATACCTCCTACATTCTATTATACTATTCCTACATTCTATTATACCTCCTACATTCTATTATACCTCCTACATTCTATTATACCTCCTACATTCTATTATACTTCCTACATTCTATTATACCTCCTACATTCTGATACACCTCCTACAGTCTATTATACCTCCTACATTCTATTATACATTATACATTCTGATATACCTCCTACATTCTATTATACCTCCTACATTCTATTATACCTCCTACATTCTATTATACCTCCTACATTCTATTATACGTCCTACATTCTATTATACCTCCTACAGTCTATTATAACTCCTACATTCTGTTATACATTATACATTCTGATACACCTCCTACATTCTATTATACCTCCTACATTCTATTATACCTCCTACATTCTATTATACCTCCTACATTCTATTATACCTCCTACATTCTATTATAACTCTATATATATTCTACATTCTGATATACCTCCTACATTCTATTATACCTCCTACATTCTATTATACCTCCTACATTCTATTATACCTCCTACATTCTATTATACCTCCTACATTCTATTATACCTCCTACATTCTGATATACCTCCTACATTCTATTATACCTCCTACAGTCTATTATAACTCCTACATTCTGTTATACATTATACATTCTGATACACCTCCTACATTCTATTATACCTCCTACATTCTATTATACTTCCTACATTCTATTATACCTCCTACATTCTATTATACTACATTCTATTATACCTCCTACATTCTATTATATACCTCCTACATTCTATTATACCTCCTACATTCTATTATACCTCCTACATTCTATTATACCTCCTACATTCTATTATACCTCCTACATTCTATTATACCTCCTACATTCTATTATACCTCCTACATTCTATTATACCTCCTACATTCTATTATACCTCCTACATTCTATTATACCTCCTACATTCTATTATACCTCTGGTTATCTACATTACCTCCTACATTCTATTATCCTCCTACATTCTATTATACCTCCTACATTCTATTATACCTACATTCTATTACCTCCTACATTCTATTATACCTCCTACATTCTATTATAACTCCTACATTCTAATATATATTCTACATTCTGATACACCTCCTACATTCTATTATACCTCCTACATTCTATTATACCTCCTACATTCTATTATACCTCCTACATTCTATTATACTCCTACATTCTATTATACCTCCTACATTCTGATACACCTCCTACATTCTGATACACCTCCTACAGTCTATTATAACTCCTACATTCTGTTATACATTATACATTCTGATACACCTCCTACATTCTATTATACCTCCTACATTCTATAATACCTCCTACATTCTGATATACCTCCTACATTCTGATATACCTCCTACATTCTATTATACCTCCTACATTCTATTATATATTCTACATTCTTATATACCTCCTACATTCTATTATACCTCCTACATTCTATTATACCTCCTACATTCTATTACAGCTCCTACATTCTATTATACCTCCTACATTCTATTATACCTCCTACATTCTATTATACATAAGCCATTCTATTACATCTCCTACATTCTATTATACCTCCTACATTCTATTATACCTCCTACATTCTATTATACCTCCTACATTCTATTATACCTCCTACATTCTATTATAACTCCTACATTCTATTATATATTCTACATTCTGATATACCACCTACATTCTATTATACCTCCTACATTATATTTTACCTCCCACATTCTATTATACCTCCTACATTCTATTATACCTCATACATTCTATTTTACCTCCTATATTCTATTATACCTCCTACATTCTATTATACCTCCTACATTCTATTATACCTCCTACATTCTATTATACCTCCTACATTCTATTATACTTCCTACATTCTATTATACCTCCTACATTCTATTATACCTCCTACATTCTATTATACCTCCTACATTCTATTATACCTCCTACATTCTATTATACCTCCTACATTCTATTCTATTATATTCTACATTCTATTATACCTCCTACATTCTATTATACATTCCTACATTCTGTTATATTATATTTCCTACATTCTATTATACCTCCTACATTCTATTATACCTCCTACATTCTATTATACCTCCTACATTCTATTATACCTCCTACATTCTATTATACCTCCTACATTCTATTATACCTCCTACATTCTGATACACCTCCTACAGTCTATTATACCTCCTACATTCTGTTATACATTATACATTCTGATACACCTCCTACATTCTATTATACCTCCTACATTCTATTATACTTCCTACATTCTATTATACCTCATAAGACATTCTATTATACCTCCTACATTCTATTATACCTCCTACAGTCTATTATACCTCCTACATTCTATTATACCTCCTACATTCTATTATACCTCCTACATTCTATTATACCTCCTACATTCTATTATACTACCTACATTCTATTATACCTCCTACATTCTATTATAACTCCTTTATTCTAATATATATTCTACATTCTGATACACCTCCTACATTCTATTATACCTCCTACATTCTGTTATACCTCCTACATTCTATTATACCTCCTACATTCTATTATACTTCCTACATTCTATTATACCTCCTACATTCTGATACACCTCCTACATTCTGATACACCTCCTACAGTCTATTATAACTCCTACATTCTGTTATACATTATACATTCTGATACATTCATTCTATTATACCTCCTACATTCTATTATACCTCCTACATTCTATATACCTCCTACATTCTATTATACCTCCTACATTCTATTATACCTCCTACATTCTATTATTATACATTCTATTATTCCTACATTCTATTATACCTCCTACATTCTATTATACCTCCTACATTCTATTATACCTCCTACATTCTATTATACCTCCTACATTCTATTATACCTCCTACATTCTATTATACCTCCTACATTCTATTATACATAAGCCATTCTATTACATCTCCTACATTCTATTATACCTCCTACATTCTATTATACCTCCTACATTCTATTATACCTCCTACATTCTATAATACCTCATACATTCTGATATACCTCCTACATTCTGATATACCACCTACATTCTATTATACCTCCTACATTCTATTTTACCTCCCACATTCTATTATACCTCCTACATTCTATTATACCTCCTACATTCTATTATACCTCCTATATTCTATTATACCTCCTACATTATATTATAACTCCTACATTCTATTATATATTCTACATTCTGATATACCATCCTACATTCTATTATACCTCCTACATTCTATTATACTTCCTACATTCTATTATACCTCCTACATTCTATTATACCTCCTACATTCTATTATACCTCCTACATTCTATTATACCTCCTACAGTCTATTATAACTCCTACATTCTGTTATACATTATACATTCTGATACACCTCCTACATTCTATTATACCTCCTACATTCTATTATACTTCCTACATTCTATTATACCTCCTACATTCTATTATACCTCCTACATTCTATTATACCTCCTACATTCTATTATACTTCCTACATTCTATTATACCTCCTACATTCTATTATACCTCCTACATTCTGATACACCTCCTACAGTCTATTATACCTCCTACATTCGGTTATACATTATACATTCTGATACACCTCCTACATTCTATTATACCTCCTACATTCTATTATACTTCCTACATTCTATTATACCTCCTACATTCTAGTATACGTCCTACATTCTATTATACCTCCTACAGTCTATTATAACTCCTACATTCTGTTATACATTATACATTCTGATACACCTCCTACATTCTATTATACCTCCTACATTCTATTATACTACCTACATTCTATTATACCTCCTACATTCTATTATACTCCTATATTCTATTATATACATTCCTACATTCTATTATACCTCCTACATTCTATTATACCTCCTACATTCTATTATACCTCCTACATTCTATTATACCTCCTACATTCTATTATACCTCCTACATTCTATTATACCTCCTACATTTCTATATACCTACCTCCTACATTCTGATATACCTCCTACATTCTATTATAACTCCTACATTCTGTTATACATTATACATTCTGTTATACCTCCTACATTCTATTATACCTCCTACATTCTATAATACCTCCTACATTCTGATATACCTCCTACATTCTGATATACCTCCTACATTCTATTATACCTCCTACATTCTATTATACCTCCTACATTCTATTATACCTCCTACATTCTATTACAGCTCCTACATTCTATTATACCTCCTACATTCTATTATACCTCCTACATTCTATTTATACCTCCTACATTCTATTATACCTCCTACATTCTATTATACTCCTACATTCTGATATACCTCCTACATTCTATTATACCTCCTACATTCTATTATACCTCCTACATTCTATTATACCTCCTACATTCTACATTTATACCTCCTACATTCTATTATACCTCCTACATTCTATTATACCTCCTACATTCTATTATATATTCTATTATATATATTCTACATTCTGATATACCTCCTACATTCTATTATACCTCCTACATTCTATTATACCTCCTACATTCTGATATACCTCCTACATTCTATTATACCTCCTACATTCTATTATACCTCCTACATTCTATTATACCTCCTACATTCTATTACAGCTCCTACATTCTATTATACCTCCTACATTCTATTATACCTCCTACATTCTATTATACATAAGCCATTCTATTACATCTCCTACATTCTATTATACCTCCTACATTCTATTATACCTCCTACATTCTATTTCTATACATTCTATACCTCCTACATTCTATTATACCTCCTACATTCTATTATACCTCCTACATTCTATTATACCTCCTACATTCTATTATAACTCCTACATTCTATTATATATTCTACATTCTGATATACCACCTACATTCTATTATACCTCCTACATTCTATTATACCTCCTACATTCTATTATACCTCCTACATTCTATTATACCTCCTACATTCTATTTTACCTCCTATATTCTATTATACCTCCTACATTATATTATAACTCCTACATTCTATTATATATTCTACATTCTGATATACCACCTACATTCTATTATACCTCCTACATTCTATTATACTTCCTACATTCTATTATACCTCCTACATTCTATTATACCTCCTACATTCTATTATACCTCCTACATTCTGATACACCTCCTACAGTCTATTATACCTCCTACATTCGGTTATTACATTCTATACACCTCCTACATTCTATTATACCTCCTACATTCTATTATACCTCCTACATTCTATTATACCTCCTACATTCTATTATACTCCTACATTCTATTATATTCCTACATTCTACACCTCCTACATTCTATTATACATTCCTACATTCTATTATACCTCCTACATTCTATTATACCTCCTACATTCTATTATACCTCCTACATTCTATTATACCTCCTACATTCTGTTATACATTCTATTATACCTCCTACATTCTATTATACCTCCTACATTCTATTATACCTCCTACATTCTATTATACCTCCTACATTCTATTATACCTCCTACATTCTATTATACCTCCTACATTCTATTATAACTCCTACATTCTATTATACACCTCCTACATTCTTATACCTCCTACATTCTATTATACCTCCTACATTCTATTATACCTCCTACATTCTATTATACCTCCTACATTCTCTATTATACTACCTCCTACATTCTATTATACCTCCTACATTCTATTATACCTCCTACATTCTATTATACCTCCTACATTCTATTATACCTCCTACATTCTATTATACCTCCTACATTCTATTATACCTCCTACATTCTATTATACCTCCTACATTCTATTATACTTCCTACATTCTATTATACCTCCTACATTCTGATACACCTCCTACATTCTGATATACCTCCTACATTTTATTATACCTCCTACATTCTATTATATATTCTACATTCTGATATACCTCCTACATTTTATTATACCTCCTACATTCTATTATATATTCTACATTCTGATATACCTCCTACATTCTATTATACCTCCTACATTCTATTATACCTCCTACATTCTATTATAACTCCTACATTCTATTATATATTCTACATTCTGATATACCACCTACATTCTATTATACCTCCTACATTCTATTATACCTCCTACATTCTATTATACCTCCTACATTCTATTATATATCCTACATTCTATTATACCTCCTACATTCTATTATACCTCCTACATTCTATTATAACTCCTACATTCTATTATATATTCTACATTCTGATATACCACCTACATTCTATTATACCTCCTACATTCTATTTTACCTCCCACATTCTATTATACCTCCTACATTCTATTATACCTCCTACATTCTATTTTACCTCCTACATTCTATTATACCTCCTACATTCTATTATAACTCCTACATTCTATTATATATTCTACATTCTGATATACCACCTACATTCTATTATACCTCCTACATTCTATTATACTTCCTACATTCTATTATACCTCCTACATTCTATTATACCTCCTACATTCTATTATACCTCCTACATTCTATTATACCTCCTACATTCTATTATACTCCTACATTCTATTTATACATTATACATTCTATACACCTCCTACATTCTATTATACCTCCTACATTCTATTATACTTCCTACATTCTATTATACCTCCTACATTCTATTATACCTCCTACATTCTATTATACCTCCTACATTCTATTATACCTCCTACATTCTATTATACCTCCTACATTCTATTATACTTCCTACATTCTATTATACCTCCTACATTCTATTATAACTCCTTTATTCTAATATATATTCTACATTCTGATACACCTCCTACATTCTATTATACCTCCTACATTCTGTTATACCTCCTACATTCTATTATACCTCCTACATTCTATTATACTTCCTACATTCTATTATACCTCCTACATTCTGATACACCTCCTACATTCTGATATACCTCCTACATTCTATTATACCTCCTACATTCTGTTATACATCCTACATTCTGATATACCTCCTACATTCTATTATACCTCCTACATTCTATTATACCTCCTACATTCTATTATACATAAGACATTCTATTACATCTCCTACATTCTATTATACCTCCTACATTCTATTATACCTCCTACATTCTATTATACCTCCTACATTCTATTATATATTCTACATTCTGATATACCTCCTACATTCTATTATACCTCCTACATTCTATTATACCTCCTACATTCTATTATACCTCCTACATTCTATTATACCTCCTACATTCTATTATACCTCCTACATTCTATTATACCTCCTACATTCTATTATAACTCCTACATTCTATTATACATTCCTCCTACATTCTATTATACCTCCTACATTCTATTATACCTCCTACATTCTATTATACCTCCTACATTCTATTATACCTCCTACATTCTATTATACCTCCTACATTCTATTTTACCTCCTACATTCTATTATACCTCCTACATTCTATTATACCTCCTACATTCTATTATATCCTACATTCTATACATCTCCTACATTCTATTATACCTCCTACATTCTGATATACCTCCTACATTCTATATATACCTCCTACATTCTATTATACCTCCTACGTTTCTATTATAACTCCTACATTCTATTATACCTTCTACATTCTATATACCTCCTACATTCTATTATACCTCCTACATTCTATTTATATTCTATATACCTCCTACATTCTATTATACCTCCTACATTCTATTATACTCCCATTCCTTCTATTATTCTATTTATACCTCCTACATTCTATTATACCTCCTACATTCTATTATACCTCCTACATTCTATTATACCTCCTACATTCTATTATACCTCCTACATTCTATTATACCTCCTACATTCTATTCTATATATCTACATTCTCATTCTGATATACCTCCTACATTCTATTTATACCTCCTACATTCTATTATACCTCCTACATTCTATTATACCTCCTACATTCTATTATACCTCCTACGTTCTATTTTACCTCCTATATTCTATTATACCTCCTACATTCTATTATATATTCTACATTCTGATATACCACCTACATTCTATTATACCTCCTACATTCTATTATACCTCCTACATTCTATTATACCTCCTACATTCTATTATACCTCCTACATTCTATTATACCTCCTACATTCTATTATACCTCCTACATTCTATTATACCTCCTACATTCTATTATACCTCCTACATTCTGATACACCTCCTACAGTCTATTATACCTCCTACATTCGGTTATACATTATACATTCTGATACACCTCCTACATTCTATTATAACTCCTACATTCTAATATATATTCTACATTCTGATACACCTCCTACATTCTGATACACCTCCTACAGTCTATTATAACTCCTACATTCTGTTATACATTATACATTCTGATACACCTCCTACATTCTATTATACCTCCTACATTCTATTATACCTCCTACATTCTATATACCTCCTACATTCTATTATACCTCCTACATTCTATTATACCTCCTACATTCTATTATACCTCCTACATTCTATTATACCTCCTACATTCTATTATACCTCCTACATTCTATTATACCTCCTACATTCTATTATACCACCTACATTCTATTATACCTCCTACATTCTATTATACATTCTACCTAGATTCTACATTCTATTATACCTCCTACATTCTATTATACCTCCTACATTCTGATACACCTCCTACAGTCTATTATACCATTCTGTTATACATTCTGATACACCTCCTACATTCTATTATACCTCCTACATTCTATAATACCTCCTACATTCTATTATACATAAGACATTCTATTACATCTCCTACATTCTATTATACCTCCTACATTCTATTATACTACCTACATTCTATTATACCTCCTACATTCTATTATATCTCCTACATTCTAATATATATTCTACATTCTGATACACCTCCTACAGTCTATTATAACTCCTACATTCTATTATACCTCCTACATTCTATTATAACTCCTACATTCTAATATATATTCTACATTCTGATATACCTCCTACATTCTATTTTACCTCCTACATTCTATTATAACTCCTTCATTCTATAATATATTCTACATTCTGATATACCACCTACATTCTATTATACCTCCTACATTATATTATACCTCCTACATTCTATTATACCTTCTACATTCTATTATACCTTCTACATTCTATTTTACCTCCTACATTCTATTATACCTCCTACATTCTATTATACCTCCTACATTCTATTATACCTCCTACATTCTATTTTACCTCCTACATTCTAATATACCTCCTACATTCTATGATACCTCCTACATTCTATTATACCTCCTACATTCTGATACACCTCCTACATTCTATTTTACCTCCTACATACTGATACACCTCCTTCATTCTATTATACCTCCTACATTCTATTATACCTCCTACATTCTTTTTTCCCTCCTATATTCTGATACACCTCCTACATTCTATTATACCTCCTACATTCTATTATACCTACTACATTCTATTATACCTCCTACATTCTACTATACCTCCTACATTCCGATACACCTCCTACATTCTATTATACCTCCTACATTCTATTATACCACCTACATTCTTTTACACCTCCTACATTCTATTATACCTCCTACATTCTTTTACACCTCCTACATTCCATTAGACCTCCTACATTCTATTATTCCTCCTATATTTTGATACAAACGGTAACACTATTATCCTATTCCCAAAGTGTCTCCATGGGAAGGATTAGGGGATTTGCTGTAACTAACCCTCCCTTTCCCACGAGATGTCATTCTGATTGAAACAAAGATTAATTAAATAGATGACAGGCATCTTTAAATAAAGATCAATTAAATAGATGAGAGGTACCTTTATATCAAGATCAATTAAACAAATGAAAGAGAGGTATCTTTAAATACCGCAGAGTGACTGTAAGGCCTCCCTCATCCTTTAATGTAATGAGAAGAGAGGGAATAAAACATTTGTCCTCAGAATGAAAAGGTGATGGGATTTTTCTTGCCTTATCCTAATGTAGATGAGGTGATAGACCTGGATAGGAGGGATCTGGACTAAAGCTACTGTGTCTCTATGGTCAGTCTACTGCAGGCTGCAGCGTCATCTCACGTAGACCAGGCTGTCTGTCTGCTGTCTATGGTGACAAAATCAACATTAGTCATAGCCAGTTTGTTGAGTGCATCTGTGTGAACACACAGATACACACACGCATGCACGCACGCACGCACACACACACACACACACACGCGCGCGCACGCACGCACGCACACACAATCATTTTCAATCTATTCATGGTAATTTGCAACCTCTCAACGTCCCAGTATGTTCAAAACCATTGTACCCTCCAAGCTCATCACCAAGTTTAGGATCCTGGGACTGAACACCTCCCTCTGCAACTGGATCCTGGACTTCCTGACGGGCCAACCCCAGGTGGTGAGGGTAAGCAACATCAGCTCCGCACGCTGACCCTCAACAGAAGGGCCACAGTGTGTACTTAGTCCCCTCCTATACTCCCTGTTTACCCACGACTGCGTGGCCAAGCATGACTCCAACACCCGCATCAAGTTTGCTGATGACACAGCGGTGTTAGGTCTGATCACTGGAGGCGATGAGACAGCCTACAGGTAGGAGATCAGTGACCTGGCAGTGTGGTGCCAGGACAACAACCTCTCCCTCAATGTCAGTAAGGAGCTGATCGCAGACTACAGGAGCGAGTTGCAGTGAAGCGGGTCGAGAGCTTCAAGTTCCTTGGTGTCCAAATCACTAAGGACTTCAAATGGTCCATACACACTTGCACGGTCGTGAAGAAGAAGGGGGGGGACAGCGCCTCTTCCCCATCATGAGGTTGAAAAGGTTTGACATGGAGCAACAAATCCTCAAAAAGTTAAACAGCTGCACTGATAGCATCTTGAGTGCCTGCAACACTGCTTGGTATCACAACAGCACCCCCCTCGATCACACGGCGCTACAGAGTGTGGTCCGGACAGCCCAGTACATCGCTGGGGCCGAGCTCCCTGCCATCCAGGACCTCTACTGTATATTTATTTATTTTATTTTTTATTTTATCTTTATTTAACTAGGCAAGACAGTTAAGAACAAATTCTTATTTTCAATGACGGCCTAGGAACAGTGGGTTAACTGCCTGTTCAGGGGCAGAACGATTTTGTACCTTGTCAGGTCAGGGATTTGAACTTGCAACCTTCCGGTTACTAGTCCAACGCTCTGACCACTAGGCTACCCTGCCACCCCGTATATCAGGCGGTGTGAATGGAAGGCCCAGAAAATCATTAAAGGCTCCAGCCACCCAAGCCACAGACCGTTCTCTCAAATAAAATAAAATACAATTCAATTGTATTTGTCGCATAGCAGATGTTAATGAGGGTGTAGCGAAATGCTTGTGTTCCTAGCTCAAACACTATAGTAATATCTAACAATACACAACAATACACCAAATCTAAAAAGTGAAGTGAAGGAATGGAATGAAGAAATATATAAATTAGGACGAGCAATGTCGGAGTCCAGAGTATAACTACAGTGCATTCGGAAGGTATTCGGACACTTACTTTTCCCACATTTTGTAACTTTAAAGCCTTTTTTTAATCAATTGAAATATCACATTTACATAAGTATTCAGACCCTTTATTCAGACCCTTTACTTGAGTCTTCTTGGGTATGACGCTACAAGCTTGTCACATCTGTATTTGGGGAATTTCTTCCATTCTTCTCTGCAGATCCTCTCAAGCTCTGTTCTGTCAGGTTGGAGGAGGAGCGTCGCTGCATAGCTATTTTTACCGGGTTCAAGTCCGGGCTCTGGCGTGACCATTCAAGGACATTCAGAGACTTGTCCCGAAGCCACTTCCGCGTTGTCTTGGCTGTGTGCTTAGGGTTGTTGTCCTGTTGGAAGGCGAACCTTCACCCCGGTTTGAGGTCCTGAGCGCTCTGGAGCAGGTTTTCATCAAGGATCTCTTTGTACTTTGCTTCGTTCATCTTTCCCTCGATCCTGACTAGTCTCCCAGTCCCTGCCTCTGAAAAACATCCCCATAGCATGATGCTGCCACCACCATGCCTCACCGTAGGGATGGTGCCAGGTTTCCTCCAGACGTGATGCTTGGCATTCAGGCCAAAGAGTTCAATCTTGGTTTCATCAGACCAGAGAATCTTGTTTTGCATGGTCTGAGAGTCCTTTTGGTAAACTCCAAGTGGGATGTCATGTGCCTTTTCCTGAGGAGTGGCTTCCGTCTGGTAGACACATCTCAAGGATGATCCATGGAAACAGGATGCACCTGAGCTCAATTTCGAGTCTCATAGCAAAGGGTCTGAATACTTACTTAAATAAGGTATTTCTGTTTTGTTCTTTTATATACATTTGCAGAAATTTCTAATGTACTGTTTTCGCTTTGTCATTATGGGTATTGTGTGTAGATTGATGAGGAAAATAATTAATTTAATCCATTTTAGAATAAGGCTGTAACTTAGCAAAATGTGGAAAGAGTCAAGGGGTCTGAATATCTTCCGAATGCACTGTATATCTATAAATGCACTATATTTTTAAAAGTATGTAGACACCCCTTCAAATTAGTGGATTTGTTTCAGCCACACCTGTTGCTGACAGGTGTATAAAATCGCAGCCATGCAATCTCTGTAGACACACATTGGCAGTAGAATGGCCTTATTGAAGAGCTCAGTGACTTTCAACGTGACACTGTCATAGTGGTCTCAGGCTGTTTTTCATGGTTCGGGCTAGGCCCCTTAGTTCCAGTGAATGGAAATCTTAACACTACTGCATACATGACATTCTAGACAATTCTGTGCTTCCAACTTTGTGGTAACAGTTTGCCACTGTGCAACAAGTGAGGTCCATGCAGAAATGGTTTGTCAAAATCAATGTGGAAGAACTTGATTGGCTTGCACAGATCCCTGACCTCAACCCTGTCGAACACCTTTTGGGATTAATTGGAATGTCGAGTGTGAGCCAGTCCTAATCGCTCAACATCAGTGCCCGACTTCACTTATTCTCTTGTGGCTGAATGGAAGCAAATCCCACCATTAATGTTTCAATATCTAGTAGAAAGCCTTCCCAGAAGAATTGAGGCTGTTTTAGCAGTAAAAGGGTGGACCAACTACATATTAATGCCCAGGATTTTGGAATGGGATGTTCGACGAGCAGGTGTCCACATGCTTTTGGTCATGTATTGTATATATATGATGGGATGTATAGACATTATGGACAGTATGTGGATAGCATTTGTAGTATATCTTAATAATATGTAGGATAGAATAGTATATGTACAGAAATAGTTGATTAGGATAGGCCTAGAATACAGTATATAAATATGAAGTGGGTAAAGCAGAATGGAACCATTATTAAAGTGACCAGTGTTCCATTCCTATGTGCAGTTGAAGTCAGAAGTTTACATACACCTTAGCCAAATACATTTAAACTCAGTTTTTCACAATTCCTGACATTTAATCCAAGTAAACATTCCCTGTCTTAGGTCAGTGAGGATAACCACTTTATTTTAAGAATGTGAAATGTCAGAATAATAGTAGAAAGAATTATTTATTTCAGCTTTTATTTCGTTCATCACATTCCCAGTGGGTCAGAAGTTTACATGCACTCAATTAGTATTTGGTAGCATTGCCTTTAAATTGTTTAACTTGGGTCAAATGTTTCAGGTAGCCTTCCATAAGCTACCCACAATAAGTTGGGTGAATTTTGAACCACTCCTCCTGACAGAGCTGGTGTAACTGAGTCAGGTTTGTAGGCCTCCTTGCTCGCACACGCTTTTTCAGTTCTGCCCACAGATGTTCTATATGATTGAGGTCAGGGCTTTGTGATGGCCACTCCAATACCTTGACTTTGTTGTCCTTATGCCATTTTGCCACAACTTTGGAAGTATGCTTGGGGTCATTGTCCATTTGGAAGACCCATTTGCGACTAAGCTTTAACTTTCTGACTGATGTCTTGAGATGTTGCTTCAATATATCCACATTATTTTCCATCCTCATGATGCCATCTAATTTGTGAAGTGCACAAGTCCATCCTGCAGCAAAGCACCCCCACAACATGATGCTGCCACCCCAGTGCTTCACGGTTGGGATGGTGTTCTTCGGCTGGCAAGCCTCCCCCGTTCTCCTCCAAACAGGTCTATTTTTGTTTCATCAGACCAGAGGACATTTCTCCAGAAAATACGATCTTTGTCCCCATGTGCAGTTGCAAACCGTAGTCTGGCTTTTTATGGTGGTTTTGGAGCAGTGGCTTCTTCCTTGTTGAGCGGCCTTTCAGGTTATGTCGATATAGGACTTGTTTTACTGTCGATTTAGATACTTTGTACCTGTTTCCTCCAGCATCTTCACAAGGTCCATTGCTGTTGTTCTGGGATTGATTTGCACTTTTCACACCAAAGTACGTTCATCTCTAGGAGACAGAACGCGTCTCCTTCCTGAGCGGTATGACGGCTGTGTGGTCCCATGGTGTTTATACTTGCGTACTATTGTTTGTACAGATGAACGTGGTACCTTCAGGCGTTTGGAAATTGCTCCCAAGGATGAACCACACTTCTGGAGGTCTACAATTTTATTTGTAGACCTTTTGATTTTCCCATGATGTCAAGCAAAGAGGCAGTGAGTTTGAAGGTAGGCCTTGAAATACATCCACAGGTACACCTCCAATTGACTCAAATGATGCCAATTAGCCTATCAGAAGCTTCTAAAGCCATGACATAATTTTCTGGAATTTTACAAGCTGTTTAAAGACACAGTCAACTTAGTGTATGTAAACTTCTGACCCACTGGAATTGTGATACAGTGAATTATAAGTTAAATAATCTGTCTGTTAACAATTGTTGGAAAAATGACTTGTGTCATGCACAAAGTAGATGTCCTAACCAACTTGCCAAAACTATAGTTTGTTAACAAGTCATTTGTGGAGTTGTTGAAAAACGAGTTTTAATGACTCCAACCTAAGTGTATGTAAACTTCTGACTCCAACTGTACGTAGGCAGCAACCTAAAAGGTGCAGAGTTGAGTAACTGGGTGGTAGCAGGCTAGTGACAGTGACTAAAGTTCAGGGCAGGGTACTGGGTGGAGGCCGGCTAGTGGTGACTATTAACAGTCTGATGGCCTTGAAATATATGTTTTTTTCAGTGTCTCGGTCCCAGCTTTGACGCACCTGTACTGACCTCGGCCTCGGTACTGACCTCGGCTTCTGGATGGTAGAGGTGTGAACAAGCCGTAGCTCGGGTGGCTGAAGTCCTTGGTGATCTTTTTGGCCTTCTTGTGACACTGGGTGCTGTAGATGTCCTGGAGGGCAGGCAGTTTGCCCCCAGTGATGCGTTGGGCAGACCTCACCACCCTCTAGATAGCCCTGCAGTTGCGGACTGTGCAGTTGCCGTACCAGGCGGTGATACAGCCCGACAGGATGCTCTCAATGGTGCATCTGAAAAGGTTTGTGAGGGTTTGAGGGGCCAAGCCAAATTTCTTCAGGCTCTCTGTGGGTGGGCCATTTCAGACTGTCCGTGATGTGTACGCCGAGGAACTTGGCTTTTCACCTTTTCCACTGTGGCCCCATCTGCTGTGTCCTCACGTCCACAATCAGCTACTTCGTTATGTTGACATTGAGGGAGAGGTTATTTTTCCGGCACCACTCTGCCAGGGCCCTCACCTTCTCCCTGTAGGCCGTCTCGTCATTGTTGGTAATCAGGCTAACCACTATTGTGTCGTCTGGAAACTTGATGATTGAGTTGGAGATGTCATGGGTGAACAGGGAGTACAGGATGGGGCTGAGCATGCCTGTGCTGAGGATCAGCGTAGTGGAGGTGTTGTTGCCATCCTCCTCCACTTGGAGGCTGCCTGTCAGGAAGTCCAGGACCCAGTAGCACAGATTCTGGGTTCAGACCCAGGACCCTAAGCTTAGTAATGAGCTTGGAGGCTACAACTGTATGTTGTTGAAGGCTGAGCTGTAGTCAATTAACAGCATTCTTACATAGGTATTCCCCTTGACCAGATTGGATAGGTTAGTGTGCAGTGCGATGAAGATTGCGTCATCCGTGGATCTATTGGGGTGGTAAGCAAATTGCAGTGGGTCTAGGGTGTCTGGTAAGGTAGAGGTGATATGATCCTTAACTAGCCTCTCAAAGCACTTCATGATGACAGAAGTGAGTTCTAAGTGGCAGTAGTAGTTTAGGTCAGTTGCCTTCTCTTTTCTTGGGTAGAGGAAGAATGGTGGATGTCTTGAAGCAAGTGGGGACAGCAGACTGGGATAGGGAGAGATTGAATATGTCTGGAAACACTCCAGCCAGCTGGTCTGAGCGTGTTCGGATGACGGGGCTGGGGATGCCGTCTGGGCCGGCAGACTTTTGAAGGTTAAAACGTTTAAATCTCTTACTCATGGCGGCTACAGAGAACAAGAGCTCAAAGTCCTCTAAAGCGGCTGTGGCCCGTGTCGGAGGCACTGTTTTTCACGAAGCGGGGGAAGAAGGTATTTAGCTTGTCGTCGGTGTCTGCAACCTGGCTGGTTTTCCCTTTATAATCTGTGATTGTCCCTGTCACGTACATCTTGTATCTGAGCCGTAGAATTGTGACTCCACTTTGTCTCTGTACTGGCGTTTTGCCTGTTTGATTGGCTTACGGAGGGCATAACTGAACTGTTTGTACTCAACTATATTCCCAGTCACCTTACCATGGTCCGCTTTCAGTTTTGTGCGAATGCGAACATATTTAAAAAAATGTAACCTTTATTTAACTAGGCAACTCAGTTAAAAACAAATTCTTATTTACAATGATGGCCTACCCCGGCCAAACCCTAACCCGGAAGACGCTGGGCCAATTGTGCACCGCCCTTTGGGACTCCCAATCATGGCCGGTTGTGATACAGCCTGGAATCGAACCAGGGTCTATAGTGAGGCCTCTAGTACTGTTATGCAGTGCTTTAGATGGCTGCCACTTGGGAGCCCTATCCATCTATGCACGGCTTTTGGTTTGGATAGGTTTTAATCGTCACGGTGGGAACATCATCCCCTATCCACTTTCTGATTAACTCAGTCGCCATGTTAATGTATACGTCAATGGTATTCTCAGAGGCTACATGGAACATTTCCCAGTCCGTGTAATCGAAACAATCTTGAAGCATGGATTCCGATTGGTTAGACCCGTGTTGAACAGTCCTTACCATGGAGACTTCCTGTTTGAGTGTCTGCCCATAGATAGGTAGGAGCAGATTGGAGGTGTGATCTGATTTGCTGAAGGGAGAGCGGGAGAGGGCCTTCCCGGAAGGGAGAGTAGCAATGGTCAAGAGTTTATGATGCTTGAGTAGTGCAGGCAATGTGTTGGTAAAACTTTGGTAGATTTTTCCTCAGATTTGCTTTATTGAAGTCCATAGCTATAATAAATGCAGCCTCAGGAATTTTGGTTTCCATTTTGCTCTAAGTCCAGTGTAGTTCCTTGAGAGCCGTCGTGGTATCGGCTTGTGGGGGAATATACATGGGTGTGATGATGACTGAGGAGATTTCTCTCAGGAGTTAATGAGGTCGGCATTTGATTGTGAGGCATTCTAGGTGGGTTGAACAAAAGGACTTAAGTTGCTGTATGCTTCCACGATCACACCATGAGTAGTTAATCATGAAACATACACCTCCGCCTTTCTTTTTAGCGAGTAATATATACATTAGTGAGTAATATACTTGGATGCATGGTTTGCACAATTAAAAGTCCACTCCAAATACCTCTTATTCGCCGGCAACATCTTGGGACAGCCTCTGGGATAAGTGGGGTCACCTTGGGGGGTACGAACAAAGGATTCAATTCAGGAAATATGTATTTCTGGTCGAAATGCTGGTGAGTTTCCACCACTCTAATATCAAAACGTTATGTAATGATGCAAAAAACGTTCTGAGATAATAATGTGTGAAATAACAACAACAACACCAAATATATATATATATTGCAGAGTGTCTTAGGAGCCAGGAACCAGGCGACCATGTCTATCAGCACCACCTTAAACAAATCCCCGCTTCTGCATGGCAAGAGCTACCGGTGCATCATGTCTGGCACCAACAGGCTCCTGAACAGCTTCTATCCCCAAGCCATAAGACTGCTGAATAGCTAACAAAATGGCTACATGGACTGTCTGAGTTGACCGTCTATGCACACTCACAGGACTCTACACACTCACGCACAGTGACACACCGGCACACACACACACCGGCACACACACACGCAATCATCATATACGCTGATGCTACCCTGTTTATCATATTTCCTGATACCTAGTCACCTTACCTCTCTCTATACATACAGTATTTTCCTCTATCAATCCAGTATCCCTGCACATTGTAAATATGGTATTGGAACTGACCCTGTATACTGTAGCTTACTTACTTTCTTGTGTTCTTCTTATTTCTTATTTTTTATTTCTCATGTGTTTTAGTTCTATTTTATGCTATTTTTAGCATTACATCGATATTAATGCATTTTTGGCTTTACAGCTTAAAAGAAAGGCAGTTCCCTGTACTTGTGCATGTGACATTAAACTTGAAACTTGGAACTTGAAACACAACCTGTGCACAGAGTGTGCACCCCTATGGTAGCTTCCTAAACAGGGCTGTATCACAATGTCTGTTCATTTCACCGCCCCTAAATTTGGGGATAAACACCATTTGTTGGTCATGCAGGTTATTAGGGAATGAGAGAGAAAAGGAGGGAGAGAGGGGGAAAGTGTGTGTGTTTCCTCCGTTATAATAATCCCTATAAAATCCAGATTTCTCAATCCGCAGCTCAAGCTGACAGTTTAAATAAAATCATTATAATCCCACATGGTAAGAGAAATGAAAATGAGGGGATTAAATGGAGAGGCCACCCCCCCCCTCCCCTCCCCTCACTCTCTCTCTTTCACCCCTTCCTCCTCCAGGGGGATAAGAATGCCCCCTTTCCCAGCCTCCCCCCCCCCCCCTGTGTCCTCCCTAGGGACAGGGACAGAGGGCTTAAGAAAGCTCTAGATTTGGGATTGGTGCTTGTGCTTATACACATCCTCCTCCCTCCCTCTAGCCCCCTCCCAACCTGTTCCACAGTACTTAGCCACAGTCCTACAGTCCTCAGGAATGTGTGTGTGAGTGTGTGTGTGTGTGTGTGTTTCAGGGGAATATATAATTGGACATTGGAGAGATGTAGTAATCCAATCAAATCATAGTCAATGATCTCTCGTTCTCTCTGTCTGTTTGTCTCTTTCTCACTTCCTGTCTGTCTGTCTGTCTGTCTGTCTGTCTGTCTGTCTGTCTGTCTGTCTCTCTCTCTCTCTCTCTCTCTCTCCCTCTCTGTCTCGTACACCCCCCCCCTGTCATGGTTCACTCACCATATTATTCAGCATATTATTATGCCAATCAGTAGTCAAACCCAAAACTCCTCCACTACTGCCATTAATAATCCTGCTGTACCTTCCACCTCTGGCTCTAATTTAAAGAAAGCTCCCGTGCCTTTTCTCCCTCCCAGGCCTCTGTGGTAGTCGCCCCAGTGACCCCCCGTCCCCTCGGAAGGCTCTGGAAGGTTGACCTCTGTGTCATTGGTATTCCCGAAGAGGTGGGATTTTAATCTTTAATCCCGTATCCCTTCCCCCCGGCACGGATCAACTCATTACGGAGAATACACCGAGTGTCATCACCCATTACCCACGATGATGTGCAAGTGCAGTGGTACGGACGGCCGGGCCCCTGTCTGTTTTTTGGTGAGCTATCAGCGCGTTCAGTTCAGTCGTCGACTCCATTCACTACTTAATCCCCCACTTACTCATCCTTCCTGCTTCCTCCCTTCCTCCCTCTATCTCTCTATCTCTACCCCTCTTTATCTCTCAATCTCTCTCTCCTTCAATCTCCCTCTTTCTCTCTCTTCATTTCCATCTCAGCCTTTTGCTTTGCCATTTACCATCTTTTTAACCCTCTTTCTCCCAGGCACTCTCTTTATCTTCAACTCTCTCACTTGCTGTTCTTTCTATGGCTCCCTCTATCTACCCACCCCCAATCTCCATCTCTTCACTCTTATCCCTCTCTTTTCTCCTTCGTTCTCCCTCTCCCTCCCTTCCTCTTAAAGGATCATCTTTAGCTAAGTGCTGTCCACTTTATTTCCACTCTCTGCCTCTTAAGTGACCATTTGATAATCTCAGAACGCTATAGTCTCCAAACAGCCCAGGGGGGGCCGTGGGTGAGACTGTTAGCCCAGAATGACGCTCCTGATCTGGTCAAGACTGTGCCGGGCCCTGGGTCCTCTGGAGCTGCTGGGGATATTGAGGCCATGGTGTCATGGAGGAAAGGGCCATGCCAGAATCTCTTGGCGTGAGATCATCAGAGCAGATGGATATCTATCTCTCTCTCCCTCTCTCTATATCTCCCCTCAATGTCTCTCCCCCTCACCATCTCTCTGTCTCTCTGTCTCTCTGTCTCTCTCTCTCTCTCTCTCTCTGTCTCTCTGTCTCTCTGTCTCTCTCTCTGTCTCTCTGTCTCTCTCTCTGTCTCTCTGTCTCTCTCTCTCTCTCTTTCTCTCTCTCTCTAATCTACATCCCTCTCTGTTCATCTTGGTCTCATTTCACTCTCTCTCTTCCTTCCATTTTCTCTTCTCTTAATCTCTCTCTCTCCCTCTTTTTTACTGAGATATTCTCTTTGTGGAACAGGGAATGGGTCAGAGCGTGTAGCACTGAGAGAAAATAGAATAAGACTAGTCTGGTTGTTTAGAGCTCAGATAAAAGGCCATCGCTTGGCAGGGACACATTTTGTTTTTCTCCTGGACTCACAAAAGAGGCAGTGAAAGGAGGGAGAGAGTGAGGGGCAGAAAAAGAGGCGCAGAGGATGCAGATTTTTTGTGAGGATTCTTTCTGCAAATGGAGGTGACACTGGATGCACACACGTGACACACAGAGGTCGTGCTGAATGTACAGGATTCGTAGTATCTCCTTACAGAAAAGAAAACCCTTAGTCAGGACACACACATACACACACTTGTGTTGCTTCCCGCTGTCCTCTTCACGGGTCATTGGCTGAAAAAATCCCCTGTCACGTTCCTTTGGGACTGAGCTCTGACAAGCCAGCAGAACAGGATAAACTTCCTGCAAGGAAAACCAGGAGGATCAGGAATACCCAGAGGGCTGGTTTGTCTTCCCTCTTATCACAAGACCCAGAGAATGACAGGGGATTCCCATTTTTAACATCACCTAACAGTCACTTAACAGCCACTTCAACATTATGTCAAACAATATTAGTGTCAACAGTTGGTTACAGTTTATTTTACAGTTCACTATCTATCTGATACTTACTGAGAAATCACTTGTTACACATTTTTATCTACCAATAACTCTCTTCTTCTTTATTTGTGCTAAATAAATAACTTAATAAATACCAGGCAAATAAAATTGGATAAAATAACTCAAATTAAGCGTCAAAATGAACAGCCTGATTTATGTCATGACAAAATTCCTTAAGACACATGTATGGGTCACATTCATGTTATTCACAACAGCAGATAGAATTAGACCCAGTCCTACAACGGAAAGACTGTCCAGACAATGTATCTAGAATGGCACACAGGTGTTATGACTGTAGGTCATATATAGCCAGATTAGCCAATGGCTGTGGTATGGAAGTATGGTGGAGCTATCGCACACACACACACACACACACACACACACACACACACACACACACACACACACACACACACACACACACACACACACACACACACACACACACACACACACACACACACACACACACACACACACACACACACACACACACAGAGCTGCCTTACTATACTTGTGGGGACTTTTGGAGACCAACAATTGATTTCCATTCAAAATCCTATTTTTAACAAGCTCACACAGTTGCTGTCACAAACTTCAAACTCCACACAGTTGTCACTGATTAGTTGTATCATCATTTCCCACTGAGCAAACCATTTCTGTACTTACAGCATTCATATAAATTCATAATGATCAGGTTGGTCAATAAAACTCCTGAATGCAACTGTTTATGTCAAATAGTTTTGAGTTGTACTTGTAGCCCTGGTTGTCCTGAAAAGGAAATGGAAAATAACTTCATTGGGAGGCTAATTATAAGGCCTGGATATCTAGATAAATGAAAGTCAGATAAATGAAAACTTGATTTTTGCTGGGGTCTCGGGACTGATAGAGTTAACCTTAACCCTCATTCTAACACCGAACCATCAACCTAACCCTTAAGCCTAACCCTCATTCTAACACCGAACCATCAACCTAACCCTTAACCCTAACCCTCATTCTAACACCGAACCATCAACCTAACCCTTAAGCCTAACCCTCATTCTAACACCGAACCATCAACCTAACCCTTAACCCTAACCCTCATTCTAACACCGAACAATCACCTAACCCTTAACCCTAACCTCATTCTAACCCTAACCATCAACCTAACCCTTAAGCCTAACCCTAATTCACCGAACCATCAACCTAACCCTTAACCCTAACCCTCATTCTAACACCGAACCATCAACCTAACCCTTAACCCTAACCCTCATTCTAACACCGAACCATCAACCTAACCCTTAACCCTAACCCTCATTCTAACACCGAACCATCAACCTAACCCTTAACCCTAACCCTCATTCTAACACCGAACCATCAACCTAACCCTTAACCCTAACCCTCATTCTAACACCGAACCATCAACCTAACCCTTAAGCCTAAAAAAAAAAATGTTTACAAGTGAGGACCGGCAACACTTCTCTGAATTGTAGTTAGTTTACTATTCTTGTACTCACAAGTATAGTAAGACGATTATACACACAAACACACAAACACACAAACACACGCACACATGCACACACACACACACACACACACAAACACACGCACAGCTGACTGGAAGAAGCTGCTAATGGGAGAAATGAGAGGAGGATTACTGAAGGCTCTCTTCTAGGAACAGCTCTGAGCGTCTGTGTATCTGTCCATTAACTCCATGGCAATCTGTGTGTGTGTGTGTGTGTCTGTGAGTCTCTTCTGTCCTCCTGACTCCTCCAACTGCCAAGTGTGTGTGTGTGTGTGTGTGTGTGTGTGTGTGTGTGTGTGTGTGTGTGTGTGTGTGTGTGTGTGTGTGTGTGTGTGTGTGTGTGTGTGTGTGTGTGTGTGTGTGTGTGTGTGTGTGTGTGTGTGTGTGTGTGTGCGTGCGTGCGTAGGGCATCTTTTATCTCTATGACAATGACCCCACAAATAGGCACATGCCACTCTATTCCTGTCCTCTCAAGGCTCCTCTGCTGTTTTAGTGACTCTGCCGAGGCATACCAGGGGTTAAAGGGAGATTTGGAAGGGTTGGAGTGTGTGTGTATGTGTGTGTGCGTGTGTGCTAGGATGTGTGTGTCTGACAGCTAGAGAGAGAAAGACAGAGACAGGGAGGTTAGGGGGGGTTGTTTGCTTAGTTTCGCCCTGCATTGTAAAAATCAAGGGAAACAATTAAATCTTTACCAAACACTTATCTCCTTCATTTTCCTTTGTTAGCTTTTATTGTCTCTTAGGGGGGTCCACTATGAGTCTCACACCCTCTCTGGCTCAAGACCTGTCTTTTCTACGCATTAGGTTCCAGAAACATTAGCTATACTTCCTCTGAGAGGGGGGTGTTGTGGAGGAAGGGCCATGGACCCACCCTCAGGTAGTGTAGTGTAGTAGTGTAGTGTAGTGGTGCAGTGTTGTGTAATGTAGTGTAGTGTAGTGGTGCAGTGTAATGGAGTGTGGTGTAGTGTAGTGTAATGTAGTGTTGTGTAGTGTAGTAGTGCAGTATAGAGTAGTGTAGTGGTGTAGTGTAGTGTAGTGTAATGTAGTGTTGTTTAATGTAGTGTAATGTAGTGTAGTGTACTGTAGTGTTGTGTGGTGTAGTGTAGTGTAGTGTAGTGTAGTGTAGTGTAGTGTAGTGTAGTGTAATGTAGTGTTGTGTACTGTAGTGGTGTGTGGTGTAGTGTAGTGTAGTGTAATGTTGTGTGGTGTAGTGTAGTGTAGTGTAGTGTAGTGTAGTGTTGTGTGGTGTAGTAGTGTGGTGTAGTGTAGTGTAATGTAGTGTTGTGTAGTGTAATGTAATGTAATGTAGTGTAGTGTAATGTAGTGTAGTAGTGTAGTGTTGTGTAGTGTTGTGTTGTGTAGTGTAGTAGTATAGTGTCGTGTAGTACTGTAGTGTAGTGTAATGGAGTGTAGTAGTGTAGTGTAATGTAGTGTAATGTAATGTTGTGTAATGTAGTGTAATGTAATGTCGTGTAGTGTAGTGTAATGTAATGTAGTGTAATATAGTGTAGTGTAGTGCAGTGTAGTGGTGCAGTGTAGTGTAGTGTCTTCAACGCACCTGAGCCCAACCAGGCACACGACAGGAAGAGGGAGTCGCCATCCTAACGTTAAGTGCTCACTTCCTGCTATTTTCTGACCATCTCTTGAAGCAGGAAGTCGTTGGAATGGAAAAAAGAGTGACCCCAAAACACCCGGGAGAGGACCAACGTGCGAAAGAGGCGAGCTTAACCCATCCCCAAAGTGCGCCAGCCCCAACACAAATGCCAGCGAAAGAGGGGAGGGAAGAAGTGATGGAGGGAAGGAGGAAGGGGGAAGGGAGAGAGAGGAGGGGGAGATGGGAGTTCATGGTGCGCTCCTCCTGGGTCGCATTTGGGGCGTTGGGCGGCACGATAGGCAGGATGTTATGGTTTATTTAGCGCTGTAGTGTGGGCGGCGTAGACAAGGTGCATGGTGCCCTCCGCGCCAGTCTCAACGTGATTTATGGCCACGCTGGCAGACACCTCTGTCCACGGGGAAGTCTTTGAAAACGCTGGGAGTGTGTGTGTGTGTCTGAGTGTATGTATGTGTGTCTGAGTGTTTATATGTGCATGTGTGTGTGCGCAGCACTCTGTGTATGTGTGCGTTCATTTGAGTGTATTTTGAAGGATGCAGCTTTGTGGTCCGTGGGCTGCTGGTTTTTAACCTGTAGCTGAAGTGTACTTATGCATGGCCCAACTGAGAATGGATGAGACAGGGCTCTGATTAATTAAAAACACAGCTCTGAAAATGACATCACATTAAGAGGTAGAACTTTAAAGACAGTGCAGAATATTCAGTTCAACTTCAGTTCGTTATATGATCAGATGATTACGGTCACAAAAAAATGCATATGTCCACCAATCAACAAGTGTCATCAATGTAAAACATACTATTGGCTAGTTAGTGTAGGTATGTAGGTATGGCCATGTTTGTTGGTGTTCGCATGATTTGTTACAATGGCGTTACCCGAGCCATGAGCTCTCCAAGATTCTAGAATGTTCTCAGTGTGAAAGGTAACAGAGGGGTCAAGAGAGGTTATGGATGACAGGACACTCCAGTCCAAAGGCCTGCTGGGAGCTAGCCCAAACATCCAGACAGGGGGTCAAAGTTCATAGATATAAGTAAACTAGAGGAGGGGGTGCAAATGGTTAGCGAGGTGCAGACTAACAGACCATACACTTAAAGAAAGTTTCACACTCCACATTGCTGCCAGTGATTTATTGGAGAAGCAACGTTTCGGCAACTCTGAGGAAGGTGTTTGTGTGTGCGTGTGTACTATTCTAGTAGGTTGCCTATCATCAGATGAAAGTGAACGTGTGTTTTTAGTGTAAGAGGCACTATTAAGAACTCATTAACCTGTGTTATATTTGAAGTCTCCCGCCCATCGCTCTCTAATGTATTTTCCATAAAGTGTTTTTAGATTTAATTTGGCTTCCCTTTGATTTTACGACCCTCGCCTCTGTTATTGTAGGATATCTTAGCGGTTCCTTGTAATTTAGTTTTATGACACGGCAAATCGAATACAATACACCCCCCAGGGAGCACTGACCTCCCTTCCAACAAATATAATTACCGACATCACAGAAGCGAAAACAGACCACCGCACGCTTATCTTTAGGCCTACTCGTTTTTTTCTACCTCTCACATGTTTGCACGTGCGGGGGCTTACCGGTACGGGCACATCACAGACACGGTGAAAAACAGCTAAATATAGCAGCTGAGGTCTGGAGGTGGATGGGGATGGAAAAGGTGGAAGCCCAGTGTCCAGATCTCCGCTTTGAGCCCAAAGCCAACCCTCAACACACTTCTACGGAGCACAGTGGTGATTTTAGCATCTAAATCTTGGTGGGGCAAAAAAATGAATGTGGAGTGCATGCCAGCAAAGCCACTACACAACACTAAAAAAATACATTAATTGCACTATAATGGTGACTATCGGTGACCACAAACTGTTAGGGCCTACATAAAGCTGTCCCAACAGCAGAGTCCCGACAGCAATCACAACACCTTAGCACTGCTACACCTGGCTTTCAGTGGAGCCTTGTCTGACAGCGAAAACCTGGTCATTCAGCCTCATTTACTGCATTAAAAAAACATAGCTGATATGGCTAACTTGATTAAACAAATGTGGTTTCTACTGACAATTGAGATGTACAAACTATGACATAAGGGAACGACAAGCAGATAAGAGGCAATCCGTAATTTCGATTGAGACATTAATGATCGAGCGACGACGGACATAGTCAATTTATCTATTTGTTCAGCACTTTTGAAATGTACAGCGACAGAATTCAGAACATGGGCCGTTCTTACAGTGTACTCGCTGTACAACAAGTCAGAACCGTAGCATAAATAAAGGGGGCATATAAGCAGACAATGTTCTTAGATGCTTAATACATGCTTACTTACATGTTCTTACAATGCTCTTACAATATTCAATGATTACATTTCTCTAAAGCGGGTTATAGGTTACATGTGCACCACCAAGTTAGAACAGTAGGCGAAATTAAGAGGTGAGGCACATTGAACGCCATTTGGGTCTTTGAGTGTCAAAAAAGATACACGTTATATAACACTATTTGATGCGTTAAATAAGCTTTTAATTGAACATGTCAAATAACACAATTCTATTATAGAATGTTGTGTGTGCTGAATTTGAATGTGCAATCCAAGCACCACCACTACTATCAGTAGCACTGTCAAAGCTGTACAAAAAAAGATAGTAAACAAGCATACACCGGCCACAAACGATGAATTTACAATACCGCGTTGGTGAAAATAGACCAAATGATTAGGGTGAGTCACATGGGCTACTAACAGCTTACTACACAACGTAACTTATTATTACTTTCTTAGCTACAGGATACATATCTCTCTGGCATCCTACATAATTTATGAACCAGCGTAAGACATTTTTGGACTCAAGTTGTTGTGATGTGCTTGATCAGGAAAGTGGTGCGCCGGTCCTTTGTGGTCAAATTTTGTCATCAAAGAGATTTACAATTCCGAGTTGAATGACTGTTCAAAATGTTTGAATGGTCATTCCCAGTTGCAATGCTTGCAGTTAGCCACTGTCACCTCAGCGATTCCTTACAAACCACTCATTGTTAAATTTGTGATCTCCAAATTGTTGTGTAATGTTTATGTCCAATGGCCGATGAGCACCAATACGTTGTATCTACTGTATATTTTCTCTTCATTATTTATCTTCATATGACAAGGATTAAAAAGGATTTGCCAGTACACTTGATTCATGATGATGACTGCTAGCTAAGATTGTGAAAGTAAGATGTTGACATTATCAGTCAATCAAAGCTACTGTACATATAATGTGATTTGACGTAATTTATTTGGCCAATGACCTTGAGCCTTCTTGGAACGACACTTGTAATATAACTCTATGGCAGGACCCAAAGGGCTGAAATGTTGGATGTCTACCCTTTCTAAGAACGTAAGCTTGGTGATTGGGGCGTCAGGGTAGCCTAGTGGTTAGAGCGTTGGACTAGTAACCGGAAGGTTGCAATCCGGAAGGTTGCAATCCTCCAGCTGACAAGGTACAAATCTGTTGTTCTACCCCTGAAGAGGCAGTTAACCCACTGTTCCTAGGCTGTCATTGAAAATAAGAATTTGTTATTTTCTGCTGGCCCGCCCCACCACCACAGAAAGCACTGAGCTAGGAGCTGCCTTACTCAATACAACTCAATAAAACAAAAAGCAGACTATGTGTATATGTATACACAGCTCCTTTAAAAAGGAAGAGTCCTCTGCAAAATGATCAGTTTCTCTGGCTTTACTATTTATAGGTATGTGTTTGGGTAAAATGAACATTTTAATTTTATTCTATAAACTACTGACAACATTTCTCCCAAATTCCAAATGAAAATATTGTCATTTAGAGAATTTATTTGCAGAAAATGACAACTGGTCAAAATAACCAAAAAGACGCAGTATTGTCAGACCTCGAATAATGCAAGAAAATAAGTTCATATTCATTTCTTAACAACACAATACTAATGTTTTAACTTAGGAAGAGTTCAGAAATCAATATTTGGTGGAATAACCCTGATTTTCAATCCCAGCTTTCATGCGTCTTGTCCTGCTCTCCACCAGTCTTTCACATTGATGTTGGGTGACTTTATGCCACTCCTGCTGCAAAAATTCAAGCAGCTCGGCTTTGTTTGATGGCTTGTGATCATCCATCTTCCTCTTGATCACATTCCAGAGGTTTTCAAAGGGGTTCAGGTCTGGAGATTGGGCTGGCCATGACAGGGTCTTGATCTGGTGGTCCTCCATCCACACCTTGAGTGGCCTGGCTGTGTGGCATGGATCATTGTCCTGCTGGAAAAACATTGGCAGAGCAGAAGGAAGCGAGTTTTCTTCCAGGACAACCTTGTACGTGGCTTGATTCATGTGTCCTTCACAAAGACAAATCTGCCCGAGTCCAGCCTTGCTGAAGCACCCCCAGATCATCACCGATCCTCCACCACGTTTCACAGTGGGTGCGAGACACTGTGGCTTGTAGGCCTCTCCAGGTCTCGCACCCACTGTGACATTTGGTGGAGGATCGGTGATGATCTGGGGATGCTTCCCTGATTGACAGGTCGCCACTGACAGAGGAGCTTTGACGCACCATGGAGTCACACACAGAAGCAGTGCAGAACTGGACACTTAAAATGCCTTCTTAGTGGTATGGTTTACTGGCGTAAATGCTGGATAATGTCTCTGCAACCTGCAACAGACCCACATAGGAAAGCCATGCCATAGGCAAAATAGTTGTAGAACTCACAGACATAAGATTGGTTTAGCCTACCCCAGTACTGCATGGTAAGCCACAAACGTCATATTTTTTAGTAGTTGACAAGTGAGAGGTCAACACAAACAATGTTGGTCATTCCTGTGGGTGCTGTGTGTGTTTCAATGACACTTTCTCTTTCTCTTTCTCTCTCTTTCTCACAGGGGGGGGGGGGGATAAAGGGAGAAGTGATGACAGAGAAGTGCTGAGGGGGCTCTTTGTCTTTGAGCACTATAAACCTCTATCTATTTCATGGTGTCATTGTTTGTTTTAAGGACGTTGGCTGGGTTTAATGTAGTTCCAGGGCATTTCAGAGCGTCTCTGCTGAAGCACCTCCAAGGCGTGCAGTGAGCTTCGGTCGGTCGGCTCAGTCCACTGCCTGCCTTGCATAGATTCTCTTTGATTTTGCTCTCCCTACTCTGACAGCAGTTGTGTTCCAGTCTTTCATTTACTTTGTTGATATATTATTCTGCATTTCAAGGTTTGGCTAAAGAGACACTCTACTGTGTGCTTAAAAACTTCCTGTAGTGCCACATTTTGAAAACCTAAATGTAGATGTCAGTTTGTAATTCTAACTGCAGTTGTAGCACATACAACAGGCGAAGATGTAAGGCCTTTGTAAGACCAATTAAGATGTTCAGAAAATTTCTGCAATTTTAATGAGGGTTTGACTGAAGCCATATTTGTTTCTGCCTCAGTGAGCTTTTTTTTAATTGCCTATTAATTCCAAGATATGTTTTCTGAACTGAATATCATATTATACAAATAACATGACACACTTCTCCAAGTAGGAGATTGTGTTTATATATATTTTTTATTAGGCTATATCATTCCCCACTACTTCTTTACTCTTATCAACAGGTATATGTCAAAAATGTTTTGTGTGTGTTTAAAAAAAAAAATAAAATATGACTCATTCCTCTCAGAGAAGAGTTAGAGAGACATCAGATGTAATTTTTCTGAATTAATTGGATCTTGTTCACAGTATCCAGCGATGCAGTCTAACCCTGCCAGTCAGTCAGTCATCAGTCAGCCAGCCAGCCAGTAAGTCAGTCAGTCAGTCAGTCATCAGGAAGAAAAGGAGAGGGGCATCACAAGGAACCACAGTCTCACTGTCCTTGTGCCATTTATTCATAACGTGGATGATCAATTTGACTAGTCATTGTGCAGATTCATCCTTTAAATACAGAGGTATAGGCTGTGTTAACACAGAAAGAACCATTCTGATCGGTTTCCCAAATATTGGCAAAAGATCTGATTGGTCCAAAATCCCAATTGGCAAAATATCAGAATTGGGCTGACTGTGTAAACACCGCCTATAGAGTACCACAGTACGAGACATAATAGCCATAAAACCTAGTGGTCAAACAAGGAAATGTTTCCAATCGTTTTTCCACCATTCATTTTTCCTATAGGGGACACTTAATATAAGGGCTGTGTTTCGAGTAGGCTTACCTTGGTGAGACGTTTTGAGAACCGTGTAATTGTCTCTAGGACAAGGTGACTTTTAGCAATATATTTGCTTGTATTTACCCCCCAAAAATAAAATGCTAAATAGCAGCTAATGTGGCTATCATAAAGAACTACAAATGTCATGATGATCTGGAAGAGACTGCCGAATTGAGGTAAAGGTAACAATCTTTAGATTAACTATCTAATGTTAGCTAAATGTAGTATTTCATAAATTGTCTACATTTCTTTAAATGGGCAATTCTGTGAACTGTCTTGTGCAATTTCTTTATGGAGACAATGCTTGCTAACAAAGGTGTCAGCTAGAGTTGACGTGTGGGAGCTTGCAGGGATTTGTAGTCTTGCATGATGTCTACTTTGATGCTAATTAGCATTTTCGAATCTGAGAGTAAATAGAGACTAATATATTGATAAAAGTCACCATGTCCGTGAGAGATTTACATGGTTATCAAAATGTCATACCATGGTAAACCTATTTTAAGTGTTGTTTTTTAAAATCCTTATGGGAAAATAAATAGTGGAAAAATGATTGGAACCATTTATTTCCCTGTTTGACCGCTAGGTTTTATGGGTATCATGACACCTCCACCGTGGGACTCAATTGACATAGATAGTAACCTAATCATCCTAATTTCCAAGTACAGTTTTCCTCTTTAAGTAATATCTCTTCCTCTCGCTGACTTTTCTTCAGTACAACACATAACATCCAGATGAATGTTTTTCTATTTCCCTTACAGAGCCACCTTCATCATCATCATCGTTGTCACCTGCAGGGCCCTGGTTCTCTAGTGAGTGTGTCTCTGATTACACTTGAATACATCAAGTCGTAAGGTTGTGCATCCTGTTGGGCCTGGTAAGAGTGTGAGACGCCTACTCATTCCCAGCGCTCGCTGCCGTCTCTCTCCTGCTCTCCTCTTCTCTTTTCTCCTCTCCAAGCGAGAACCTTTTTATCCAGGGACCCCGAGACCTTTCTGGAACAAAACAGCTTTTAGTTTTATACCTCTTTCTTTCTTTCTCCCTCTCTTTCTCTCTCTCTCTCTCTCTCTCTCTCTCTCTCTCTCTCTCTCTTTCCTCTCTTTGCCTGTGTTTTCACAAATAGCACCTCTTTTCTCTCTGTCTCTCTCTCTCTTCTCCCCCTCTCTCTCCCTCTCTCACTCCCTCTCTCTCTCTCTCTCTCTCCCTCTCTCGCTCCCTCTCTCTCTCTCTCGCTCTCTCTCTCTCTCACTACATCCCCTCCATCACTCTCTCCTCTGATTATTTTTCGGAGAACTGTGTCTTGTGAAAAGCGCGGAGCGTTGTGGTCAGATAATCATGTCATTATCTGATTGAGAGGTTTTTGTAGGCATCATTGCTTAACAGGCTACTTCCACATGTACTTTTGTCTGTTTATGTTGATGGACCTCCTTATGCCTGTTTCTCAAAACCTGCATGCGTTTCCCAGAATAATGTCATCATAGGTAGTTACCTGGGAAATCACATTGCACTGTCTTTTAGTTTGTGTTATACAGATCTGAATGTAGGCTCCTTGCTGGTTATAAGCCAGTTGGTATTCATGCACTGAGATTCTGGTGAATGTGTATGAATAGTCTACACATTTTTGATGATTGATAATAGAATAAATGAAATGTACTTATCATGAAATAATTCAATAATAACAATAGCCATACAGTTAAATAAAAAAATACTTTGCTATGTATAGCAATGTGGTGTGTAATTGTGTCTGGTAAAAATAATAGTATAATTAATAATAATAGTGATACATAATATAATGATAATAATAATACACAAGAATGATAATAATAATAATATTAATAATACATTTTAATAGTAATTAATACTCCTTATTGTAATTAAATCAGCATCCAAAATGTTTTTCTCTTGAGACCCGTTGTTGGGCAAAATTAGTAAGGAGGCCAGTGACCCATCTCAGAATTCCTCCCTGCCTGACTTGTGCGCGCGCCTATTACCAAGACCAGCCAGCCGATTATAGTTTAAAATGTACGTTAATAAAACCTCTGGGAGAAAAGCATGTTTTCATTCTCTCCCTTAATGCCTCCTCCCGTGTTGATCCACCAACTCAATCCCTAATAAATATGTCAATAAAGTCACCCATCAGCGCGTAATGCGCCGCTTATCAGCCGTGGCCATCAAGGTGGTGATGCGGCACACTCGACAAAAAGGAAAAAATTTGTTTGAAATAAATAGTGTTGATCCATCTGGAATGGACCGAGATAAGAGGTGCCAGTGTTAACGAACACGTTTCCGCTACACCTCATCCGAGTCTTCCTTTTCCAAACACAGTCTATTTAATGTCCCGGCCTGTTTTTCCATGGAGCGTACGCACCGAGGGCACCGTGGGGAGATGAAGCCAAATTAACTGGCCGAGTTGGGGAGCGGGGACGGGACACCTGCTTTGGAAAAGAGACTCCAGACACTAAAGTTCGCTGACTTCATTAAAATCTATTCACCTTCAAAAACACTTGCTTGCGACATGGAAAAGAGACTCGCCTTTCCTTTTTGGCATTTGACAGAAAGACATTGGAAAATCATAAGACTTCTGATTAAGCACGTCGGAATCCTGTTTATGTAATGGATAGTTCGTTTTATTATAGCAGGCATAATGGACTGAAAAAAGTGGACTGTAACTTTGCATCTAAGGGTTTAAAAACAGCAGCTGTAGCTCCATAAAAATAGGTGCAATTTATATTGGATTCAAGATAGCCCAGACACACCTGATGAGTAATGTTTCGTTTCATTAACATTAGAATTACATACTACAAATACTACTACTACTACTACTACTACTAATAATAATAATAATAATAATTTACACTTATGCTATGTTTAAAACTCCTAGAAATAGAAATGCAGGCGACATAGGCTACATGTAGCCTATATAGGCCTGCACATTGACGCTAACCACATTCCAGATTCCTATGAAATCGTATTAAGAGTGATGTCAGTGCATGTAACAGTAGGAGTAGAGTATAATGTGGTAGTCTATAACGTCCATTTTCCGTTAATGTTGCAGTGACAGTCATGGATGTTCTTCCTCCACAAAATATTATGCATAACGAGGAGCCTGCTGAATTTTTTTCTAACATACGACTCAATAAAATTATAAATCGTGTATCAAATGAAACAAGGGCCTGATTCTATTCACACATTTTGTGTACTAAATATATATATAATTTAAGGAGGAATCTTATAATTATAGAACACGTACGGAACTAGGGCTAACGACAGAGTGTTTTACAGAACACCAAATATCTACTACAAACACGCGTGAAAATGGTACACTGAAATATAGGTTATTAATCTAAAATATTTAGAAGTGAATACCATGTCAATTCAATTGATTAGGTGCTGATTAGTTGTTACAGGTGTCTCGAGTTAAAATATGCAGAAGGGAAAAAGTAAGGTTAAGAATTCCAACGGGCATAGTCAAATCTTTGCAAACTAAACGCCTATAGGCTACTTGCCTGAATATCAAATATAAAACATGAAATGTGAGGATTATAATTTAACATCTAAATTGATCATTTCAATGCATTATAACGACACAGACTGATATTTGCTCAGTTATAAATATAGTATTAATATACAGTGAAAAGAGAGATGGAATTTTGTTTAAATGAGTCTCACTCTGACCTGTGAATGAAATAAAAGTTAGGCCTAACACAAACTCGCATTTGAGATGGCTCCAGCCCGTGTTATCAGGCAATAAGCTAATAATCACACACGGTTTGACATTCCATGATATAATGTAGTCAAGCCTTATCATGTTGCTCTGTGGTCGGTAAATCAAACGAGGGTAGTGATATATCGACACCATGCCTTTCTGAGCCCCCGCGCCCAATGCCATATTAAACCCCAGGCCTCTGGAGACGCACGTATCCAATATAGAATAGCCTACAAATAACACGCCAATGTTCATATCTTATCGTTATTACAAGCATAATGTTGCACAAAACAGCCATACAAACCCAATAAGCCCAATTGAGATATGACAATGGAATCTCTTATTGAATGGCAAACTTGGGGGGAAAAATCTAAATGAAAAGTTGTTGCGTAAAATGAGTGCGAAATGTGTGTTTTAATGGATACTGTTTTACATGAGTTCAAATGACATAAACACCTATTCGTGACATAAAATCTCTTAATTCAGTGTCTTAAAATATGAACCATTATCATATGTGCACAACAATATGTGCATAACATTAATGTTTATGCAAAACATTATCGACAGAATCACAAAACGATAAGCCACTTCAAAATGATATTTTCTTACATATTCACTCACTGATTTGTAAAGAAAGTGATAAGTAAGAGGTTTTTTTTTTGCCTGTCGGAGTCCCATTCCTCGGTCAAGTTTAGTGCGTTGTACTCCTCCCGGACCCGATGGACAGTTCTTATTGGTAGGTACGAACCGTTACATCACCAAGCTTATGACGCGCCGTCTTCCTGTTTCCTTCAGCTGTGTCTTAAAGTGAATCTTGTTGGTGGAGGAGAGCTCGAGCATCAAAGCTCTGCATCGCGTGCGCCTCGGAGACACACACTCACACCAGCTGCTACGACATCACCGCCACAGTCTTTCAGTCTCGAGAGGAGAGGATAGAGGAGAGCGGCGGAAAATAGCTATTTTATGTATTTTTTTCTGTTCTACGCGCACGCTTATCACTCACTTTACTCTTGCTCTTCCTTCCCCGAGCAATTATAATATTCAACGTCTCCCGGGGGAAGACTGCATATTCACTTTCAGCAGTAAAAAGGAGCTCGCTTTTCTCTTCATCTGCGGGGTAAGTAACCTTGTCCTCAGATACCTCCCTCTTGTTCTTTTGCGTCGCGTGCGCTCGGTGGGCGGAAAAAAATAAACAAATCAAAATGATAAACAGCGGAATATATTCTGATGAAAGACAACGTTACCTTTACGATATTATTTGACTGAATTGTTTTTCTTTCACTTAAAGTGTGACAAAGATGCGTAATTTTTATGAAGATGATGTGTGGATGAATTTATCCTTCTAAATCGCTGGCAGACAGATCATTTCTAACTTTTAAAAGTAAGTTACTGTCTTTTAAAGTTTGGTCAATTTTAAATAAATGTTTTTTTTTTACATAGAAAGACGCTCAAGGCTGTCTGAGTTGGTTTGATTTGATCGAAGACTGAAGTCTATTATCTTTTCATCTGTGTCGGCTACACCAGTCATTTTCGTTGGCATATGGTCTTTGTTCCGATAAACGTTTTTCTTTCATGTCTATTTTTATTCGTCCAGTGTTATTTAGTAGGAACGTGTGTCGTTTCGATGTAAACAAGCTTGGCTTTATCGTTTTTAATATCTGAAATATAACATATCAGATAGGCTAGATGTGATCTACTCTTTGAATTGTAGCCTATATACATGTTTCAGTCTATCTAATAGGTGCGTGTACTGTTTCCCTGGTATATTTTTTTGTAGTGCGCTCGCTGCTTGAGTTTATGGTAGTGCCAAGAACAGTACAATTTTGACGGGGGAAAAACGTCCCAAGTGTACACTATGGAGACAACAGGGATATTTGGCACAGAGGCGCACAACCCCGTCACCCGCTCTCACCATTTTTGGTGCCTAAAGTCTAGCAGGCCTTATTGTTGTCATATTTAGAATTTTCAGTCCTAGACTAGACTTGCTTGAATAGGTTACTTTACTCTGTTACAAATCTAAAGGGGTTATGAACTTTTCTTTTAGTTTAGCTTTGTCCTCCACGGTGCCCCGTTCTCAGAGTTTGAAAGATCCTGGGAAAAGGAGCGAGGGAGAGTTAAAAGGGCTCGAGAGACGAGCATAGCTCATTGTTCAACTGCGGTCATATTTCCTTGAAATTGTTGAAAGGTCTTCCAAGTGATAGACTGCGCATGGGCAATGGGGGACAGGTGCGCCGTCGGAAAAGACAGGTGCTGGCGGCTCTATTTTGAGCGATAACGACATAGCCCATTGTTAAGGTCTTGTGGCGCTTAAGTCAAGGTTTTCTTGGAGATATATCACCCTTGTTTGCACTTATGGAGATGGATGGTTAGAGAGAGTTGAGCCAGAGCCATTTATCAGAGTCAAACAAAGACATGGTTTTATAATAGACCAAAATTGGCTTAGTCTGTGTAATATATTTCCTTTTGTTTTGCCACAAAATATGTCAAGCTTTCCCAACCTTGTTTCTTTTTCCTTGAGCTACAGCAATAATGTGCTAGTTTGATATATTTCTGTATCTCAACATAAGTTACTCCATCCTACTGCTCTTATTCTTGTATTGCTTAACAACACAGTAATAAGACTATCTAAAAAAAAGTTTATATTTAAAGTGGTGTGGTGTGTGTGTGTGTGCGTGGGTGCATGTGTGTGTGTGTGTGTGTGTCCGTGCGCGTGTGTGTGTGCTTGTGTGTGTATGTCTACGTGTGTATTAGAAAAGAAAGTGATGCTTGTTATGCATGGTTAAGGTAGTATGGTATATATGAAATTGTCATATACTATAGCTGATTCATAGAGTCCCAAGTGACGATAAAGATGGGATGGTCAGACAGTCATACTTTTCCTGTGGCCCCATTTTCAATATCCATATCTGATTGGTTTAAGAAGATATCAATATTTGTTTTAAAAAATGACTTTGTCTCTCAAAATATGTCTTGACATCTCATCTGATAAGTGACAGTGTATTTGCAATGTCAATTTGATTGTACTTGTACTAAAATCTTAAATAGTATTTGACAGATTTGAATGTATAGATTTGAATGAATGTTCTCTAGTAAGAGATCACACAACCTTCAATCTTCAAAAACCCGATTCACTCGATACGTATGTTATTAATATAGATATCCTATTAGATTGTCTCCCTGCTGTTTCACTTCATATTTATTTTAGTAGTGTTCCTGATAGGATCCGGGTTTGAGAAAAAGGACTCCCCAGGATGCAGTCTGGTTATCTTGCACGATATTGTCTATACAGGTACTCAATATTTGAGATGAGGAATGTGAAATAATATCATAAAATAATTTCTCAAATTTCATGTAAAAGTTATTTTTTCTCTCTCTATTGACAGTGAATGTTAATTCATTCTGTAAATACACTGAATAAAAGTCCCATACCACTGACAAAAGACTGCATGCGTAGCTGTCAGCCGATGCTTACATAGCAGTACTGATGCTGTCTGGATTGCGACAAAATGTTTCCTTTCATAAAGGCATTAGGTTTTTGTTCAAGCGCTTTAAGTTGCTCCTTGGCAGAGTTGACCCATGTGACCCATTCATTAGAGCAGAATTAACCAGCTTTGCTAGATGAAAAGACAAGCAAAAAGCCATTGAATGAGCCCCTACTGGCACAAAATCAATAAGCTTATTTATCTGTATTTATGTCATTTTTCTATTATTGTTTCATTTAAGATTGCGATATTCTGATTCATTTGGCTGGAAGAAGTTCCCCTCCAGAATAGCTGACAGTGTGAGTGTGTGGATTCGATCAGGGTGCAATTTAAGAAGCGGTCTGGAAATAGGCTTTATGTTTATGGCACATTGTGATAAACGTACTATAATACTTGCAATAGGGGTGATATGTCGTTTGGGTGAATATAGTTCATGTACTACATACACTTAATGAATTGCTTTCGATATGAGCGTCTTCTAATCTAAAGTAATAAAATGTAGCCTAAAATGTAAATGACGTAGTGGTGACTTTAGGAGAGGAGATTATAATTAAGACTGCAACAGTTTACTGTGTCTTTATGGCATTCTCAATCCAACCTCAGCCTTTCTCTTTAGTCTCTGACTTAATGCTTTTCTGCACCGGCTTGAAGCGCACAAACATGGAAATGAGGACAAGTACTTCAATAATTATCATAATGTTATGCAGCTTTTTGTTGCGTGGGAACTGGTTCAGTGTTACACAGGGAGGCAGCGTGAAACAGGGGACAGACAGGGGAAAATGTAGGTTGCGTCCGAAATGACACTTTATGCCCTATATAGCGCACTACTTTTGACTAGAGCCCTATGGGCCCTGATGAAAAGTAGTGCACTATACAGGGAATAGGGTGCCATTTGTTAGGACTTTGCCCTGGAATGCAAAGACAAGGCCTAGTTCTGACCCCATCACTCCTGCCTTCTGCTCTCTCTTCTCCCTACAGTCATTAGTTATGTTGTCTAAATGGAATCATGTAGTCGACAGTCGATGCCGCCTGTCCTCAGGTATTGCATCTAGTCTTGAGATAAAACCGTATCGCTGGTACATTTTTATACAGTGGAGTGATGTCACTCTCTGGAGCACTGCTATTCAATTATTTCTACATTTGGTAGTAGGAATATTAGGACTTTATTTATTTATTTATTTATATTAGAAAATAGATTTAATGTCAATATAGTGAAATTTTAAAGTAAATGATCCATCCCCTTCAATGAATCCATACATGTTTCCTTTCTGTTTTCTTGCTGCCAGGTGTCATTCAGCAGCGGTCCTAGAGGAGTGGCTTTGTGGGATATGGCCCAATAGCAGCAGCCCGTGATGCCGGACCATGACAGCGACTCCCTCCTGAGCAGACAGACCAAGAGAAGACGTGTGGACATCGGTGTGAAGAGGACAGTGGGCAGCACCGCCGCCAACACAGCAGCAGCTACAACCAGCGCCGACATTGCCTGCGCCAAAGCAGCCATCTTCAGTGCCATGAACTCTCTCAACTCCCACCACCACAGCTCCGACGCAGACTCCACAGACTGCTCCATGGTGCAGCCACACGGCCCCACTGGGGTCGTCACAGCAACCGACAGCGACTCCAAGTCCAACGTGCTCCGGAAGCTCCTGAAGAGAGCCAACTCGTACGAAGATGCCATGATGCCCTTCCCTGGTGCCACCATCATCTCCCAGCTCCTCAAGAGCAACATGGCCAAGAATGGAGGAGGAGAGAGAGGAGAGAGAGGAGAGAGAGGGGAGAGGGGGGAGAGAGGAGAGAGAAGAGACGGGGGGTTCCCCGGGTCGGGCCTCTCAAGTGGGGGTTCCGAAGCCCCCCAGGAGGACGCCTGCAGTAACTCGTCTCAGGACAGCCCCCAAGAGTGCCTCTCCCCCTTCGGCCGCCCCTCGGCTCTGGGTGCCTTCGACCTAGAGCGCCTCAACGATGAGCACCTGCGGGCCAAGCGCGCCCGCGTGGAGAACATCATCCGAGGCATGAGCCACTCGCCCAGCGTGGTGGTGCCCGCACGCCATCACGGAGAGCGGGACCGTGAACGGGAACAACGTGAACGGGAGAGGGAGCGAGAGATGGACGGGAACAGGGAGATGGAGATGGACTGCCCCCCACAGCCGCCTAGCCCCAGGGGAGAGGTGTGCAGCCGGGAGAACAAGAGGAAGCAGCGCCTGCCCCAGCAGCAGCAGCAGAGCTTCACCCAGCTGGTATGCCAGCGTAAAGAGCAAAAGCAGGAGGAGCGCAGGCAGCTGAAGCTGCAGCTGGAGGACATGCAGAAGCAGCTGCGCCAGCTGCAGGAGAAGTTCTTCCAGATCTATGATTCCACCGACGATTCTGAGCACGACCTGGCTCACGACCTGGGCAACATGTCTGAGGACAGCGCCGGGAGGTCCGATGCTGGGGGAGATGACCGGGCAGACCGCTCCGACAACGAGATGTCAGACCTGGACCCAGGACACTTCCTGGACCGGGCCAGGGCATTGCTCCAGGAGCAGGCCCTGCTGGCGGAGGGTAACAAGCCCAGGAGAGAGGGGCTGGTCCGGGGGAAAGGTCCTGGTCAGGGTCCTTCCTCCTCCATGCACCATGCGGAGGGCAAGCAGCTGGCTGAGACGCTGAAACAGGAGCTCAACTCAGCCATGAACCAGGTGGTGGACACGGTGGTCAAGGTGTTCGCCAAGCCCCCACGCCCCGCACCCCCCCAGGTCTTCTCGCCCCTCCCCATGCCCCCAGAGAGGTTCGGGGTCAACGGTGAGGGCCCCAACTTCCACACAGCCAACCAGCGCCTGCAGTGCTTTGGTGACGTCATCATTCCCAACCCCCTGGACTCGTTCGGTGGCATGCCCATGCCTGGCGCCAACGACCAGACAGAGGCGCTGCCCCTAGTGGTGAGGAAGACTCAGACAGAACACCATCACCAGTCCTCAGCTGTGGGCGCCCACGGGGGCCACCACCACCCTTCCCTGCACCCCTCCTCCCTCTCTGCCTCCATGGGATTCAGCCCCCCGTCTTTCCGCCACCCCTTCCCCCTGCCTCTCATGGGCTACCCGTTCCCGAGCCCCCTGGGCCCACCCTCCGGGGGTTACCCAGGGAAGGACCACTCCTCCCCAGACTCCATGGACCTGTCCAGGGAGACCACCAGCCTGCGGACCAAGATGTCTTCAGTGCATCACATGGGGCACCACCACAGGTCGCTCTCTCCCAGCCACCCCGGGAGCACCGCAGAGGGGCTCTCCCTGTCCCTCATCAAGTCAGAGTGTGGAGACATGAGCGACATGAACGACATCTCACCATACTCAGGCAGCACCGTATCCTTCACCACACTGAGGGAGGGAGGGAGGTAGGTCGGGACTTGAGTAGGAGAGTGAGTTAGAGATGCTATAGATGGGGTACTTGTTCATCTGAGATATTATCAGATATTGTTATGACTATTGCATATTATTGCTAAATCACCAAACTTATTGCTTTTCCTGTTCTCTCCAAAATTACTGCATTATATCCCCTTCTCTCTTCAAAGTGATGAAATGTACTCTAGTCACCTACGTATCACTTTACCATTGGTCAGATAATGTCTCTGTGACATTTCTAGCCCTGATTCCCATTTGACACATGACTGAAAGAGACAAAAGCTATAGCAGGCTGAAGTTGAGCACAACGGCTGTCTATAGTGACTCCAATAGTTTACCCCTGGGTGCCCCAATCATGGCCTGCAGATAAAGAGCTAATGTCCCTATGGGAGGATCACATTCACCCTAGTGGGACTGGAGCCTAAAAGCCTCCACTAATCCCTTCAGTTAGCCCCTTTCCCCTATATAGACCTGTCTTTACATACACATTTCACTCATGAAGCTTCCATAGCACTTATTTCTCTATCCCTGATCATTTAATGTCTATGCTATGGTTTATGGTCTATGGTTTAACAAACTAGCTACTAGTGAGAATTGACCGTGAGTGCATCTTTGTTTTTCTTGTCTTAAAGCATCTAAGATTGATGTTAGGGTATAGCTACTGTATGTTAGTGTTGATGTGTGTCTGTGTTGTGATCGCCTCAGGGCACGGCCTTTGTGTGTGTGTGTAGGAGATATGGGTTTGCCTGAGGACTCAGTAAAGATGTGTATTTATGGCCACCTGTGTTTCCTCATGTCTCTTATCATCCCCACATTGTAAAAAGGAACAATCGGCGTCGTTGCTTTTCTCTTTTCTCCGTTTCATAAAGATCTGTCAACAGCCTGGGGGGCCTTCAGCTGTTGCTCGGCACCCAAATACTCCTTCTTTTTTTCTCTCTCCCTCCCAGTCTTTTCTTTTGAAGCGGACGTTAACAGGTGTTTTCGGCGAGCTGTTTGCCTTTCATTACGGCACCTTGTCTTGTCTTCTGACCCAAGAGTTGGCTCTTCCCAGAGATCTATAATCATCTGCTCTGTCGCTCCCAATGGAGGGATGAAGAGAGAGAGAGAATCAGACGTGGGAGGGAGGTAGAGAGAAAGAGAATAAAACAATTAAAATAATAACCAAATAATCCAGATGCTGTTGCTTCTATTGTGGTGTTAATTATTTTGGGGCATTAACAGATGTACTCCCATTAATGGAAAGAATAGTTAGAACAACGCGGCCATGTGATACACATTGTTTTCTTCTCGTCTTTGGTTCATTTCACGGCTTTGAAAAACACTGGTTGGGTGTTGATTGTTTACGCCAGTTTTAGAAGTTAACAATCAATGTTATTTTTTATGACTTTGAATGTGAGTCGCACTGTCTACAGTGACAGTTGGTAGTCTTAATACAATAGTAATAGCAGTGATAGAAGTCATTGTAGTACTAGAACTAAAGATGGCACAGATTGTCAGACATTTTTTGGGGTGCGTTAAAGTTCACCGGCGTTCCGCACCGTTGCGCAGCAGATGGCTGCCATCAATTTCCTCATTTGTTCTCTGACTCTGAGTATCTTGTCCTTACACCTGGAATGAGGAAGTGAAGCATCTATTTCCTCTCATGACTTTGGGGTTTTGGGGAAGTGCTGTAGTGAATGATGATGTCTTGTCAGATGTGCTCAGATAACACTCGGCCAGCTGGTACAAGGAAACCATCATGGCTAAATAATAGCTGTGTGTCACCCCAAGTCCAATCACTATTACATTTGCAAGCTGTGAGAGAAATAAATTCATCAAGAGAATCATGTGTCTGTAGATCTATGCGACTTAAAAATACTTCATTTCGTTATATATCAATGTAATCTCCTGTAATGTTGTGATTGTCCTTAGTTGTGAATTCATTTGTATTTAGAAGCGAGAGCGTAGTAGTGTCTTTGAGAAAGCCCAGTCTTATCAGTCTGACAGCTGAAATCCACCTTGCCATACTTGAAGAGAACAGCCCTGTCCCACTCTGCCCAATGTCTCTTTCTCCTCTCTCTTTTCTCTCTCTTTTCTCTTTCTTTTCTCTCTCTTTTTCTCTCTTTTTCTCTCTTTTTCTCTCTTTTTCTCTCTCTCTCTCTCTCTCTCTCTCTCTCTCTCTCTCCCTCTCTCTCTCACTTCTCTCTCTTTCTCTTTCTCTCACTCTCTGAGGGGCCATTGTACCCCTCGCTCTTGAAGCAGATGGTGTGGTGTGGAGAGTGGAGTGCTGCTCTTTTGGCCAGGCCTGTTGGAGTCGGGCTAGCCTGCCAGGGTTCTCCCCATAGGCCCTCTTCCCTCCGTCCCTCCCTCCCTCCCTCCCTCCCTCCCTCCCTCCCTCCCTCCCTCCCTGCCTATAGATGGCTTCCATACAGCCCTCTCTCTCTTTCCTCTTCCTGAGCCAGCAGACAATACTAGGCCTGGAGGACCTGATCCATGATCCAGCTTGGTTCACGGTCCCTGGTCTTTAAAGGGGGGCCCTGGGTAACCCTGAAGTCAAGGGCACTCCCATCTCCCAGCACATACCTTCCTTGTCAAATGCATGATTCTTGAGTGATTGTCATGACACCCTATTATTGAGTGGAGAAACAGTATCTAATTAAAAGGTGCAACCATAGCTATATAGATGTGCAATCCACAATGAATCGGTATTATGACATCGTCTTACATACAGACTTACAGAGTAGCCCTTTCATTTGCGGTTCAATAGATAATAGTTACTACTGATTGCTTCTGCTCGAGGAGAGAGACCTTTTTAATTCGTCTCTGAGTTTTATTTGTGCCCCTCCCCCCCTCATCTCCTTTCAATGTCTTAGCCGCAGATTGATATCAGCTGAATTATACGGCTGTTAATTCACCGTGGAAATGGTTTGGGCCAGTCCGCAGCGCAGATGTGTTCCAGGGACGCAGCGCCCATCGCTGGCTGGGTTCACTGCCTTGGCAACCCTCATCCTTCTCCTCCTCCACCCTCCTCCTCCCCCTCCTCCTCCTCCTCCCACCCTCCTCCTCCTCCTCCTCCTCCCCCCCCCTCCTCCTCCTCCTCCCTCCTCCTCCTCCTCCTCCCTCCCTCCTCCTCCTCCTCCTCCTCCTCCTCCTCCTCCCCCTCCGCCTCCCTTCCTCCTCCTCCTCCTCCTGCTCCTCCTCCTCCTCGTCCCAAGGTTTGGCAGCACTAGGGAGGCTGGAGGCTGGAGGAGGAGCAGGAAAAGGAGGGGGTGTAATTGAGGTTGGAACGGCTCTATCGTTCAAGGTGCCCCCCCCACAAACCACCATCCCACCCTCTTTTCTCCCGAGACTTCCCTTGGAAAACCTTGGTCTCCAAAATCTATGATGTGTGTATTTTAAATGAATAAGGTCTACAGCTCTGATATAGAGAGACATGGTTGTCCCTTTTAGACCTCGCTTTTACATCAATATGAAGCCAACATCACGTCAGTAACTCCTGTCTTTGGTTGGCATATCTTATCGCCAAGCCATTAGGCTCCTCTCTCATAACCAGTGTTAACTGCTTTCTTTGTCTGTGATATGCAAATGTCTCCTTTTTTCTTCCTTATTTTGGGGTGGAGGTTGGAGGGGTATGATGGGGAAGAGGGAAAGGCGTTTGCTTACTTTGACTGTGAAATGAGCTCCTTATGTAAAGGCACCGGCTGTGGCGCTGGCCAGCATTTTATTTACCGTAACACGCTCACACCTAATACAGAGAGGATGCTAATGGCTTGGCCTGGCTTCACTCACTACTCCCTAATAACTAACTCATTTAAGATTGGCCCTACCTTACTCCAGTGCTATTGCTAACCTAAAATAATTATTGTCAAATGTATTCATTTGGCCTATATCTAATGTAGTCTTCAAGGAAAACAATTAAGTGACTCATTATTGTACATTAAATACATGTTAATTACACATATGTTACATATTAAAAACACATCAGCTGAAATAGCAGGGGTTGCGTACCATAGCTATATGACTACACATTAAGATGCTTTGCAAGGTCGACTATTTAACGACTATTTTCCCTCCAAAAAATAGTCCATTTCTTTGACGGCGGCCATGTTCAGATTCAGGAGGGTCTCTCCCCCAACCACCTGAAGAAGGCCAAGCTCATGTTCTTCTACGCCCGCTACCCCAGCTCCAACATGCTCAAGATGTTCTTCTCCGACGTCAAGGTGAGCCACACCCAGACACCCCAACCTTTCACCTCTCACATCATAGCCCCCAGACGTTGCTCCTTGAAGCAGAAGTTGGATTTGGGCACTGGTCCAGGATCAGATTACCCTCCCCCAAACCCTACCCTTAATTATTTACCCAGTGGTTATGGGGAGATTTCCATGAGGGTAAGCTGATCCTAGGTCTGTGCCTAAGGGCGGGTGCTACCTGAAGCTCAACATCGAATCAAATCAAATGTTATTGGTCGCGTACACAGTTAGCATTTGTTATTTTGGGTGCAGCGAAATTCTTATGGTCTTAGTTCCTATCAATCAATGCAGTAATTGTCACTCAAGCATAAACATGTAGTACATCAGTAGATGTATAAACATACTTTGGGATGGCACTTCTCTGTCTACCTATTGCTGTCACCATAGTTACCGATCTGTCCAGGTGTGTTCAACGCCGTCTGTATGTCCGTCCTGACTGTCCTCCTGACAACTGGAAGGACAGATCACTAGGCCTGGTCTTTTCTTCCTGTATTTCTCTGCCTGTACTCTCACCTCAGACTACAGTTATTAAAAGAGGAAAATGAGTGAAGCGGTTTTTCTTCTCACTTCTCCTGATTTGTTCTTCTGGGATAGTGCTGTACTAACATGAAGTGTCTGTTTCAACGTGCATGGTGTATGGTGTATGGTGCATGGTGTATGGCGCATGGTGCACAGGGTTTTGGTGTACAGTGTATGGTGCATGGCGCATGGTGTATGGTGCATGGTGTATGGCGTATGGCGTATGGTGCATGGTGTATGGTGCATGGCGCATGGTGTATGGCGTATGGCATATGGTGCATGGTGTATGGCGTATGGCGTATGGTGTATGGCGTATGGTGCATGGTGTATGGCGTATGGTGCATGGTGTATGGCGTATGGTGTATGGCGTATGGTGCATGGTGTATGGCGTATGGCGTATGGTGCATGGCGTATGGCGTATGGTGCATGGTGTATGGCGTATGGTGTATGGAGTTTTGGTGGAGTTTTGGTGGAGTTTGTGTGTCTTGCTGCATTGCTACTGTATGAGGACCTTTCCCATACTACACTACCGTAATATTTATTTGGACAGTGAAGCTAAAACTTTTAATTTGGCTCTATACTCCAGCATTTTGGATTTGAGATCAAATGTTCTATATGAGGTGACAGTACAGAATGTCACCTTCTATTTGAGGGTATTTTCATACATATCTATTTAACCGTTTAGAAATGAAAACACTAAATGTATCTAGTCCCTCCATTTGATAGTGTCATAAGTATTTTTGACAAATCACTTATTTGTCTATTAAAGTCGTCAAAAGTGAAGTATTTGTTCCCATGTTCCTAGCACGCTGCACTTACTACATCACGCTTGTAACTTTACAAACTTGTTGAATGCATTTGCAGGTTGTTTTGGTTGCGTTTCAGATTAATTTGTGCCCAATAGAAATGAATGGTAAATAATGTATGGTGTCATTTTGGAGTCACTTGTATTGTAAATAAGAATATAATAGGTTTCTGAACACTTCTACATTAATGTGGATGCTACCATGATTACGGATAATCATGAATAAATCGTGAATAATGATGAGTGAGATAGTTACAGAAAGTTACAGAGGCATAAAAATCCTACCCACCAAAGAATGCTAACCTCCCTTGTTATTTAGGACCAGAGGGATCTGTGGGGGTAGAGTTCAGGACAGGGGATGTCTGTGGGGGTAGAGTTCAGGACCAGGGATGTCTGTGGGGGTAGAGTTCAGGAACAGGGAGGTCTGTGGGGTAGAGTTCAGGACGAGGGAGGTCTGTGGGGGTAGACTTCAGGACCAGGGATGTCTGTGGGGGTAGACTTCAGGACCAGGGATGTCTGTGGGGGTAGAGTTCAGGACAAGGGATGTCTGTGGGGGTAGAGTTCAGGACAAGGGATGTCTGTGGGGGTAGAGTTCAGGACCAGGGAGGTCTGTGGTGGTAGAGTTCAGGACCAGGGATGTCTGTGGGGGTAGAGTTCAGGACAAGGGATGTCTGTGGGGGTAGAGTTCAGGACCAGGGAGGTCTGTGGTGGTAGAGTTCAGGACCAGGGATGTCTGTGGGGGTAGAGTTCAGGACGAGGGAGGTCTGTGGTGGTAGAGTTCAGGACCAGGGAGGTCTGTGGGGGTAGAGTACTGGACCAGGGAGGTCTGCGGTGGTAGAGTTCAGGACGAGGGAGGTCTGTGGGGGTAGAGTTCAGGACGAGGGAGGTCTGTGGGGGTAGAGTACTGGACCAGGGAGGTCTGTGGGGTAGAGTTCAGGACGAGGGAGGTCTGTGGGGGTAGAGTACTGGACCAGGGAGGTCTGTGGGGTAGAGTTCAGGACGAGGGAGGTCTGTGGGGGTAGAGTACTGGACCAGGGAGGTCTGTGGGGTAGAGTTCAGGACGAGGGAGGTCTGTGGGGGTAGAGTTCAGGACGAGGGAGGTCTGTGGGGGTAGAGTACTGGACCAGGGAGGTCTGTGGGGTAGAGTTCAGGACGAGGGAGGTCTGTGGGGGTAGAGTACTGGACCAGGGAGGTCTGTGGGGTAGAGTTCAGGACGAGGGAGGTCTGTGGGGGTAGAGTACTGGACCAGGGAGGTCTGTGGGGTAGAGTTCAGGACGAGGGAGGTCTGTGGGGGTAGAGTACTGGACCAGGGAGGTCTGTGGGGTAGAGTTCAGGACGAGGGAGGTCTGTGGGGGTAGAGTTCAGGACGAGGGAGGTCTGTGGGGGTAGAGTACTGGACCAGGGAGGTCTGTGGGGTAGAGTTCAGGACGAGGGAGGTCTGTGGGGGTAGAGTACTGGACCAGGGAGGTCTGTGGGGTAGAGTTCAGGACGAGGGAGGTCTGTGGGGGTAGAGTACTGGACCAGGGAGGTGAACTAACAAAGCAGGGGGATGGGCTCATTGTAACACAATAGCTGTGTTGCTGCCTTGTATGCGGCCGATTGCTCTGGTTTTTGTTGTTGTTGCGTTGTGTCCCTCTCTAACCGTAAGGAGGGTAAACACTGTGACAGATCCAGGCCATCTTATTCAAATCGGCAGATAAAGGTCCCTTTTTTCCCAGCTGCCCGCTCTCTGTCACCATGGTCACCAATCACTAACCACAACCCCCAGGGTCATGTGACACACTTGTAGGGATGTTGTGCTGCCGAAGCATGGAGGAGAGGCACCCCCTCACTTTTGAGAATAAACAGAGCTGGTAAAACTATTTCTGGACCATTTATACTGAACTTTTTATTTATATTTAATTACCACAAAAATGTTATGAAAACCTATAGAATGACAAACCAAATAAATATGTAGAACAGCCTAGAGGTGAATGGTGGTTTCTTCCCTGACTTCTCTCTGGCGGTGGTGAGAATGATGAAGTAGGCTATGTTTGTTTACTGCGGTGGCCCGTCAGAGGCTCGGCCACTTTGTAAAAAAAAAAAAAAAAAACTTCTCTGTGTGTCTGCCTTTATGTTCATAAAACTCCATGGAGCCCTTCTTGCGCAGTGGAACCCAGAATGATATGTGACCACTTGGTTACAGCGACACTTTTCTTCTGAGGTCACCCAAACCAGAGAGGCCACAGCAAAGCCCAGGGAGCCTGACCCTCTCTGGAAGTTGCTGTAGCCCTGCTTGGGATATTTAACCTACATTGGCTATTGGTTGAGACACAGAGCCCGTTTCTAGCTTGGCGGCAGGGTAGCCTAGTGGTTAGAGCGTTGGACTAGTAACCGGAAGGTTGCGAGTTCAAACCCCCGAGCTGACAAGGTACAAATCTGTCGTTCTGCCCCTGAACTGGCAGTTAACCCGCTGTTCCTAGGCCGTCATTGAAAATAAGAATGTGTTCTTAACTGACTTGCCTGGTTAAATAAAGGTAAAATTAAAATTAAAATAAATTGGCATGTCAGGGTGGGCAAGTGGAAATGTGAATTGGGCCAAGTTGGAGGTAACAATGCATTTAGGTTCTAGTTTATTAAGATGCATGAATACACCACACCAAAAGAAAGATTTTACGGCTGTTTTAAAACAAATTTCCTGCTATTCTAATTAGATAGCATGTTTCATCTATGCAAATACATTCTATGAATTGATAGTTCATTTCTCAGTTTTGTATTATTCTGTAATAGGGTATATTGTAACCATGTGTTCAAGCTAATTTAATCAAAGTTTATTCATGATACAGCATGTACGCTACACAGTACAATGCAATGCCTAGTCGCAATAAAGCTCTCCTCACAAACAGGCTCTAGCCTATAGCCTACAAATAGCTATACCATCTAGTCTTAGACCTATTAGGCTAAAGCCTACAAATAGCTATACCATCTAGTCTTAGACCTATTAGGCTATAGGCCTAGTGCAAATTTGTGTCGTTTGTTCCTGAACTGGCTGAATGGCAGAGCTGTCCTTCAGCACCACAAGTTGGTTCAACTTCTTTAACATCGTTGCACGATCCTGGCGCTGTCCTTTCAGCACCCCGAAGGGATCCAGTTGCTTAAAATAACACTCATCAAGATCTGATACAAATAGAAAATGATCACTTCTCACAATGGTGCTCATTTAGTAAAGCTAGATTAAAGCTTAATCAATGTCTCGCAGGATCACATGATTCATTAGCATTTTACAAAACAGAACCGGATATAATAGCATCGCATAGTAGGCCTCTAACATTACTGTTACACCAACAACACCTGCTCATTCCTAATGACATTTTAGGATGGTTAGCTAAAACTGAATAGTCCCCAAAAAATGATCATGCACCAAAACTCAGCAGCCCGCGTCACTAGGCAGGCTATCTGCTTTGATTGAAACAAGATACAACAAAGGCTAATAGTTTGTTAACACCATCTGCTCTAATTTGCTCACAAAACAGTCATTCAAACAGATCTAAATGTTCCCATGAAACAGTGTTCTGACACTGTTTGAGATCAATCAAATGGTTGGCATGGAGATGCCGTTTGGACGTTTCACTAGTAAAACATGAATAATTATCATTAACGATTGACAGTGATGATGGCCTATGTTGAAATGTAGTAGCCTTGGTATTTGATGTTCCTGAGACAATATGTGTGTGGGTGTAGGCAGACATTGCAATTGGAGGATGCATTTTATGCATATTCT
>NC_088408.1:29034301-29036801 GCF_034236695.1 Oncorhynchus nerka
CTCTCTCTCTCTCTCTCTCTCTCTCTCTCTCTCTCTCTCTCTCTCTCTCTCCTCTCTCTCCTCTCTCTCCTCTCTCTCCTCTCCTGTAGTTTAACCGCTGCATCACATCCCAGCTCATCAAGTGGTTCAGTAACTTCCGAGAGTTCTACTACATCCAGATGGAGAAGTTTGCCCGGCAGGCCATCAACGACGGTGTCACCGGGGTGGAGGAGATGAGCGTCAGCCGTGACTGCGAGCTCTACCGAGCCCTCAACATGCACTACAACAAGGCCAACGACTTTGAGGTAGGACCGTTTTGAGTGCGACACCCATTTACTGCTGCGAGACCGTAGCCTCGCCTGAATGCTAAGGGTGATGCATGGTTTAATAAGGATGTTGAGGGAGGACACTATTCAGTGCTAGTCTCAGTTCTACTGACCACTGATCAGCTCACTCAGTACACCAAACATATACTTACTGTACATACACTACCTGGAAAGGGTGAAAGGAGTAAGAAAAAAGGGCCTCTCCCTCTTATGAGTTCCCCATAGTGGACTTCAGCATTGTATTGGATGAATTAAACCACCACTTCCCTGTCCTGGAGTCTGTTTTGGTTCCCAGTTCTGTGCGATAAGAGTGTGTGTGAGTGTTTCCTTCGGCATAACCGTAAATACTCAGTGGACAACTTCACCTTTGTTACACTTCACCTAGCTCACACTTCTGCTTTTCTCCCTCTTGTGTTCTGAGAGGCCTGCCAGAGAAGAACAGTAAGGGTGTGTCTGTTTACGGCCAGCACCATGCGTCCTCAATGTCAGCTGACAATAGGCCGTTGAAAGTGTTTGTGTTTTGTTGTTGCTGCATTTCCTAGTGTCCTGTACACCTCGAAGGGTATAGCCGTCCCTTGGACCGGCCCGCCGTGCTGGCGAAGCACTTCTCCAGTGTGTGTGTGCGTGTGTGCGTGTGTGTGTGTGTTTGTGTGCCACTTTCAGGGGGGGAAATCTCACTGTTATCAAGGTTAAGCGTCCCACTGTTTTAGCAAGAGGAAGGGGAGAGAGGGAAAAAAGAGGGGGAGAGAGGGAGATGGAAAGATAGGGGACAGAGGGTGAAGAGAGTGAGGAGACAAAAGAGAAAGGCGAAAGTGATAGTGAGGGAGGGAGGCAGGGAGGGAGAGAGAGATGGAGAGGGAGAGAGGGGGAGAGGGAGATGGAGAAAGATGGAGAGAGGGGGAGAGGGAGAGGGGAGGGAGAAAGAGGGGGAGATGGAGAAGGAGAGAGAGAGGGGGTGGAGAGGGAGAGAGGGAGATGGGGAGAGGAAAAGGGGAGGGAGAAAGAGGGGGAGAGGGAGAAGGAGAGAGAGAGAGAGGGGGAGAAATAGGGGAGAGGGAGAGAGCGAGGGAGAGAGAGAGAAGGAAAGAGAGGGGGAGAGGGAGAGAGAAGGGTAAGAGAAGGAGAGAAAGATGACTCTTTGTGGAGGAGTGCCCTTGTGGTGGGGGAATTCTGCAGCGCTCACATTTAAAGTGCCTTTCTACCTTTCTCTTCTGTCCTTTATGTGTCCGTTGGGACTCTTTTCCTTTCCTCACACCCTTATCACACACACACACACACACACACACACACACACACACACACACACACACACACACACACACACACACACACACACACACACACACACACACACACACACACACACACACACACACACAACCTCTTAGGGATTTGAACTACTCTAGTAGGAACACAGGCACTTCCATATGAAGTCATAAGGCCAGAGTGTACAGCATAACAGCAACCCAAGTTCTTCAACTCAGATCAGATGAGACAGACCAGGTATTCTTCTCCTGTACCAGGAAATGAGCCTTGGCCTGGCTTAGGGAACTGTCATTTACATACATACATGTAGAAATTTGCAAGCAGACAGAGGGAGATGGAGAGAGAGGGAGGAAGAGGTAGAGAGAGGGAGGGAGAGGGAGAGAGAGGGAGAGAGAGGGAGAGTGCAGGTGAATAAGTCTTCTGTTGACTGAGGAGTGAGATGTTTTGCATATGAAGGTTTTTCGTGGCAGGTGTCTGAGAGATATCAGAGCTGATTACAGAGGAGCACAAGGAACATTTGCCCAGCAATGCAAATTCAACCCCCCCCCCAGCAGTGAAGACTGCTGCTGTGGACATGTGAGGGTGTTTTGTCTGATGTGGGTGATTGTGCATGTGTGTTTGTGTAGGTGTGTGTGTGCTTGTGTAGGTGTGTGTTTGTGTGTGTGTGTATTAATGTGTATGTTTGTGTGTGTGTGTGCGCCTGCATGCATGTGTGTGTGTCTTGTGAGTCAGACAGGTGAGTCAGACAGGCGAGTCAGACAGGTGTAGATTGACATGTACTGGATGTGTATCTAGATTCCCCCAAGGCCCTTTTCTATAGATCACTGTCCTTCCTCCTCCTCCTCTTCCTCCCTTACCTACAATACACTATCACTATCAGCCCACTGATTCAGCATACACACGTATACACACATGCACACACCCTGAGA
>NC_088408.1:29041801-29059301 GCF_034236695.1 Oncorhynchus nerka
CCTTGAGAAGTACACAGGTGATGTGGTACACCTTGAGAAGTACACAGATGATGTGGTACACCTTGAGAAGCACACAGATGATGTGGTACACCTTGAGAAGTACACAGATGACGCTGGCCCAGCGTTTTCTCCCTGCCTGTGGTACATCTTGAGAACTACACAGATGATGTGATACACCTTGAGAAGTACACAGTTGATGTGGTACTCCTTGAGAAGTACACAGGTGATGTGGTACACCTTGAGAAGTACACAGGTGATGTGGTACACCTTGAGAAGTACACAGATGATGCTGGCCCAGCGTTTTCTCCCTGCCTGTGGTACACCTTGAGAAGTACACAGGTGATGTGGTACACCTTGAGAAGTACACAGGTGATGTGGTACACCTTGAGAAGCACACAGATGATGTGGTACACCTTGAGAAGTACACAGATGATGTGGTACACCTTGAGAAGCACACATATGATGTGGTACACCTTGAGAAGCACACAGATGATGTGGTACACCTTGAGAAGTACACAGATGATGTGGTACACCTTGAGAAGCACACAGATTATGTGGTACACCTTGAGAAGTACACAGATGATGTGGTACACCTTGAGAAGCACACAGATGATGTGGTACACCTTGAGAAGTACACAGATGATGTGGTACACCTTGAGAAGCACACAGATGATGTGGTACACCTTGAGAAGCACACAGATGATGTGGTACACCTTGAGAAGCACACAGATGATGTGGTACACCTTGAGAAGTACACAGATGATGCTGGCCCAGCGTTTTCTCCCTGCCTGTGGTACATCTTGAGAACTACACAGATGATGTGATACACCTTGAGAAGCACACAGATGATGTGGTACACCTTGAGAAGTACACAGGTGATGTGGTACACCTTGAGAAGTACACAGATGATGCTGGCCCAGCGTTTTCTCCCTGCCTGTGGTACACCTTGAGAAGTACACAGGTGATGTGGTACACCTTGAGAAGTACACAGGTGATGTGGTACACCTTGAGAAGCACACAGATGATGTGGTACACCTTGAGAAGTACACAGATGATGTGGTACACCTTGAGAAGCACACATATGATGTGGTACACCTTGAGAAGCACACAGATGATGTGCTACACCTTGAGAAGTACACAGATGATGTGGTACACCTTGAGAAGCACACAGATGATGTGGTACACCTTGAGAAGTACACAGATGATGTGGTACACCTTGAGAAGCACACAGATGATGTGGTACACCTTGAGAAGTACACAGATGATGTGGTACACCTTGAGAAGCACACAGATGATGTGGTACACCTTGAGAAGTACACAGATGATGTGGTACACCTTGAGAAGCACACAGATGATGTGGTACACCTTGAGAAGCACACAGATGATGTGGTACACCTTGAGAAGTACACAGATGATGTGGTACACCTTGAGAAGCACACAGATGATGTGGTACACCTTGAGAAGTACACAGATGATGCTGGCCCAGCGTTTTCTCCCTGCCTGTGGTACATCTTGAGAACTACACAGATGATGTGATACACCTTGAGAAGCACACAGATGATGTGGTACACCTTGAGAAGCACACAGATGATGTGGTACACCTTGAGAAGTACACAGATGATGCTGGCCCAGCGTTTTCTCCCTGCCTGTGGTACATCTTGAGAACTACACAGATGATGTGATACACCTTGAGAAGCACACAGATGATGTGGTACACCTTGAGAAGCACACAGATGATGTGGTACACCTTGAGAAGCACACAGATGACGCTGGCCCAGCGTTTTCTCCCACAAGGAAAGCACAGACGCAGGCAGGCAGCAGCTCGGCAAGGCTTCAGCTAGGGCCACAAGGCCACCTCCTCCATCTCCCTGTCAGTACGACCAGCAGCTCATTTCCACAGCCCCTCTCCTCTCTTTTCTTTCCTCCTCTCTGTTCTTCCCCCTCTCCTTTTCTCTTGGACTCTTCAGCCATGGCATTGTCTTATCAGCTGAAGTGCGGTGGCGTGAGGAAGAGGGGGAGGAAGGGGGCATGGGTTCTGTTTGCCCAAAGTGACAGTGCAGTCCAAGAGCTTATCAAGGCCTTTGTAGATGATTGATTGGAGTTGATAAACAGGGTTGTCTGTGTGATGTTTCTGGGAAAATCTGGTTGTAGTCAACTAAGATATTTTATTTTCTCAAGTTCAGATTGTGCTTCCCTGCTGAACAGTGTCCAACATCGACCATTCAGGAGGTGAAGCTGGTTAAATGTATGAAAGAAACTGTTTTCCGGTGTAAGAGCTCAACATCCACAGAATTCAGTGGAAAGTAAAATCCTGGAGTGTCCCTCACCCAGATGAAAAAAGGTATGGGAAGCGTTCCTATTCCCAGGCCCGGAGCCCGGAGCGGGTTAGGAATTAACCCAGGGGAACTCAGAGCATGTGGGTTCCGTCGGTGGCATGCATCCTTCAAGGCTAGTCCAGCGCACACAGAGCTTATCTTCCAGGGTCTCATTTTGTTTGTCCAGCGCTGAGCAAATAGAAGGTGCAATACATCTCCTGACAGTTCCCAAAGGCAGGGAGAAAACACGCTGGCCAAACAAACACTATACACTGAGTCACATAGAGGGGCTTTCTCAGGCTTTACAGAACAAACACACAGATACACCACACACACAGCGTCCCGTTGAACAGGAGTGGATTTAGGCCCCCTGGCTGGCTACCTTTCTGCTGTTGGTTTAAACAGTCTTAAGACAGCTTGGATGATGTTGTGTGAATAGCCCCCAGCAGTCTGGGCGCTGCCATTGTCCTCTGTCATATTTTATTATCTCATCAAAAAAGAGGAAATCCGATTCCCCCTTTCAGCAGGAGAGCTTATCCCTCTGTCTCAAAGCAACCTGTCACGAGAGAGAGGGGGGGTTAAGGGAGACAGAGAATGAATGAGAGTGATTAAATGCCTCATCTGTGCCGCTTGTCCACAAAACCACCTCGTCTCCTCGTCTCACCCCCTCTGTCCTCAGTAGTGGGCTGCTAGGTTGTCTTCTCTTGCTCAATAATTACTATACTGACAGCAGGACTTGTGTTGGTCCATGCGGGTGGGGGAGCGGGGGGGCATGTATGTGGCCGCAACAAGATCTCCTAGTTTCCGCGTGGTTACGTTTCTGTCAAAACAGACTTCTTCAAGTTTAGATACATTTGTTCTGAGTGGTTCATGTTAGGTCTATGGTTTGGGGAGACTTAAAACAAAAGAATGAACGACGAGCTGTTACCATCAAGTATCATCAAGTATTCTCATGACTTGCTAGAGCATAGTGAGCTGTGGTAGTGGTCTACGCAGCGAGCTCCGAGTATCATCAAGTATTCTCATGGCTTGCTAGAGCATAGTGAGCTGTGGTAGTGGTCTAAGCAGCGCGCTCCGAGTATCATCAAGTATTCCCATGGCTTGCTAGAGCATAGTGAGCTGTGGTAGTGGTCTAAGCAGCGCGCTCCGAGTATCATCAAGTATTCCCATGACTTGCTAGAGCATAGTGAGCTGTGGTAGTGGTCTAAGCAGCGCGCTCAGAGTCCCACTGCTGGGTCATGGTAAAAAACAACATTGTGAATGTCGAGGAAGGCGTGTATAGACATTCTGGGGACCTCCTCAAACGCCCGAAGTCGCTGGCTATTTCTAGTGATCAGTCTGTGTATGTGTGTGTGTGAGGAGAGAGAAGACACAGTGAGATTAATGAATGCTGGGTAAAATATTAGTGTTGCCAACAACACTCTTCTGCTTTTTTTTGTTCTTCCCTTCTCTGTCTCTCCCTCTCTTTTCCTTTCCTCTTCTCATATTGTGTTACACTGGGGAAGAGCAGCATGGTATCTCTTTTCATGAGAGCTCTTGTTTTGGACACTTTCACTGCCCCACCTCCCACTCTCCCTCTCTCTCTCCCATCCTCTATCCCTGTCCAGAACACACTGAGTGTGTGACAGGACAAAAACATTTATATTCCAGAAAGTCTGATGTCTTCATCAGCAGAAAGGGAATCATCGCAGTGCTGCACCATTGTGTGTCTGTGTATGTGTGTATCTGGGTGAGTGTGTGTCTGTGTGTGTGTCTGTGCATGTGGGTGAGTGTGTGTGTGTGTCTGTGTATGTGTATGTGTGCATCTGGGTGAGTGTGTGTGTGTGTGTGTGTGTGTGTGTGTCTGTGTGTGTTTGCATCTGGGTGAGTGTGTGCATGCGTGTGTGTCTGTGTGTGAGTGCGTGTGCGTGCGCGTGCGTGTGTGTGTGTGTGTGTGTGTGTGTGTGTGTGTGTGGTTGACTTAGAGAGGTCAGCTTCAGATACGTCGTTCCTTTCATTCAGTCACCCTATTTGCCTTTTTCAGCCCCCCCACTCTCTCTCTCTCTACCTTTATTCTGTTATCCCCCAATCTTTTCTGCCCCTTTCAGACATCACTCTCTCCTCTCCATGTCTTTGTAGGGCCCTCCTTTAATTTGGACAGCGAGAAGTTGTTAAAAGCCCTATGAAATATGTATGAAGGATTGTGAGCGTCGCGATTGGCCCTGTTTACCGGCCAACCGAGCGAATGAGCAGCCACATAGGATAATCCCCCACAATGCCTCTGGAACAAAGGCCCAATAGCTGACCCGAGGGAGGGATGGATGGGGGAGCAGGGGGGGACAGAGAGGGGACAGAGAGGGGACAGAAAGGGGGACAAAACAGTTAAAGCTTTCTGCTGGCCACGACAAGCAGGCAGCTCATACACACACACGCACGCATGCACTCACTCACTCACTCACTCACACACTCACACGCGCACGCACACACATGATCACAGACAAAAGGCTCAGGGACAAGAATAACTCCCACTCTCTCTTGCTCCTGCTTTTCTCTCTCCACTTACATCTCCCTCTCCTCTCTCCATCCTCCTCTCATCCTCTCCTCTCTCCCTCTCACCCTCTCCTCTCATCTTCTCATCTCACCCTTTCCTCTCACCCTCTGCTCTCTCCCTCTCCTTCCCCCTCTCCTCTCCTCTCAACCTCCACTCTCACCCTCCCCTCTTTCCCTCTCACCCTCTCCTCTCTCCTTATCCTTCCCCCTCTCCTCTCAACCTCCCCTCTCACCCTCCTCTCTTTCCCTCTCCCCTCTCCCTCTCCTCTCACCCTCTCCTCTCTACCTCTCCCTCTCCTCTCTCCCTCTCCTCTCTCTCCTCTCCTCTCACCCTCTCCTCTCATCCTTTCCTCTCTCCCTCTCCTCTCATCCTTTCCTCTCTCCCTCTCCTCTCTTCTCACCCTCTCCTCTCACCCTCTCCTCTCTCCCTCTCCTCTCACCCTCTCCTCTCTCCCTCTCCTCTCTCTCCCTCTTCTATTACTATCTCCTCTTACCCTCTCCTCTCACCCTTTCCTCTCTCCTGCTCCTCTCACCCTCTCCTCTCACCCCCTCCTCTCATCCTCTCCTCTCTCCGTCTCCTCTCTCCCTCACATCTCACCCTCTCCTCTCACCCTCTACTCTCTCCCTGTCCCTCTCATCCCATCCTCTCATCTCTCCCTCTCCTCTCACCCTCTCCTCTCAACCTCTCCTCTCTCCTTCTCATCCCATCCTCTCCTCTCTCTCTCTCCTCTCACCCTGTCCTCATTTTGTCTCCTCGCACCCTCTCCTGTCCTCTCACCGTCTCCTGTCCTCTCAACCTCTCCTCTCACCCTCTCCTGTCCTCTCAACCTCTCCTCTCACCCTCTCCTCTCCTCTCCTCTCCTCTCACCCTCTCCTCTCTCCCACTCATCCCATCCTCTCCTCTCTCCCTCTCCCACTCTGTCCCATCCTCTCCTCTCTCCCTCTCCTCTCACCCTGTCCTCATTCCCTCTCCTCTCACCCTCTCCTGTCCTCTCACCCTCTCCTCATTCCCTCTCTTCTCACCCTCTCCTCTCCTCTCTCCCTCTCCTCTCACCCTGTCCTCATTCCCTCTCCTCTCACCCTCTCCTCTCCTCTCAACCTCTCCTCTCACCCTCTCCTGTCCTCTCAACCTCTCCTCACCCTCTCCTCTCCCCCTCTCCCACTCGTCCCATCCTCTCCTTTTTCCCTCTCCCACTCCGTCCCATCCTCTCCTCTCTCCCTCTCCTCTCACCCTGTCCTCATTCCCTCTCTTCTCACCCTCTCCTCTCCTCTCACCCTCTCCTCTCCTCTCAACCTCTCCTCTCACCCTTTCACTGCTTCTATTCAGTCTTTACTTTCTCACTTGCACCCTCTTCCTCCCTCATCCTCTCTTTCTCCTCACACCCTCTCTCCCCTTCCTCTCTCTACTTCCCTCACCACTCCTTCCCTCGGCTCTCCCTCCCCCTCCCTCTCGCTCTCTCAGTCAAGAGGATCTGAAATACCAATACCCTTTTCTCCTTGACATTGCCTTCTCCTTGCAGTCAGCGTTTTACTGTCCTTTTATAGTCAAAACGTCAGGAGAAATTCCATGCAGGAATATTCTTAGTAATGCAGCACTCCCTGCGTCTCGCACTGCACTAGACCGCTGCCTGCCTTCCTGCCTGCCGGGCTGGTGTCTATAGGGTCACAGTCTGCTGCTTCCCAGGTCAATGTGTCACTGTTTTTCAGTGGCACAAGCCCAAACAGAATTGAGTCTGTTTTTTAGATTGTGTCGTTAAGTAGTTCTACATGAATAAGATGAGGTGTTTTGTACGGTAGGTTGAATGAACTGTTGTAGCCCTGGATGACCCTTCACTGCTCTAGCACACAATTACAACAACAAATCAGTCATACACTTTCTTATTCATGATTCACCTTTTCACACACACACACACACACACACACACACACACACACACACACACACACACACACACACACACACACACACACACACACACACACACACACACACACACACACTCCATTCATCACCCTGAGGGGGGTGTTTGGCTGTCCAGTGCTGTCTGTGTGTGTGTTCCGGTGGCCACTAACCTTGCTGTGTCCTGACACTCCTGATGAGTATCTGCAGGACACAGGAGGAGAGGAGTCGAGTGCGCACAGTCAGGCGTTTGGGCAAGCTGCTGGGTGTGTGAGTGTGTCTGAGCGTGCCTGTTCGTGTGTGTGCGTGGGTGTGTGTGTGTTGTGTGTGTGAGTCTACCCGCATGTCTGCCTGTGTGTGCTTCTGTATGTGTGTGTGTCTGTGGCTGCAAAGGGAGGCGGACAGGCAGGGAGGCAGTCAGCATTATCCAAGCAGGTGACCCCTGAAGGCTGCATCGCTCTGGGGCTTTGAGTGAAGGAGAGAGGATCAGCCAAATACACCAGGGCTGTGTGTGTGTGTGTGTGTGTGTGTGTGTGTGTGTGTCTGTGTGTCTGTGTGTCTGTGTGTGTGTGTGTGTGTGTGTGTGTCTGTGTGTCTGTGTGTCTGTGTGTCTGTGTGTGTGTGTGTGTCTGTGTGTCTGTGTGTGTGTGTGTGTGTGTGTGTGTGTGTGTGTGTGTGTGTGTGTGTGTGTGTGTGTGTGTGTGTGTGTGTGTGTGTGTCTGTGTGTGTCTGTGTGTGTGCATGCACGTGCCTGCGTGCACACGTGTGTGCGTCATGTCGCTCTCTCTCACAGTGTGGGATGTGTCATCTCCTTGGCTCAAGAGGTGTGTGTCTATGTGTGCAGACGTGCATATGTGTGTGTGAGTGCTGGCTCGGTGGAAGGTGTCACAGATCTTTGCCAGACTAATAATCTCTGTGGTGTCAGTGAGCAGAGCTGTGAGGGACACTAAAGAGCCTGTGTGTCTGTGTGTTCCCAAAGCATTTCACTTCCTCTTTTCAGGCTCCCTGCATGCGGTTGTTTGGGTTCAGATTTACAGTACACCCATAAAGACGTCTTTCTGATGCTGGGGGGAGGAGGGAGGAGGAAGGTGGTGATATAAACCTCAGAATTGACAAGAAATGAGCCGTCATAAGTCGCAATACAAGTGTGGATTTCAGTGGGCTTTTTAAGGAAGTAGCGACTGAAGAGGCACTACAGAACACCACAGGGCTTTCTCATCACAGCCACTAACTAAACCCTTTATTCTGTTTCACATAAAAACAGTGTGTTACTGTAAATGATACAATGACTTCCCAACCCACAACTACAATTTTTGCAAAATGTGAGACCGTTCATTCATGTTATTGGTCACATACACATTTAGCACATGTTATTGTGGGTGTATCGAAACGCTTGTGTTTCTAGCTCCAACAGTGCAGTAATATGTAACAATACACAACAATACACACATCTAAAAGTAAAAGAATGGAGTTAAGAAATATATCAATATTAGGACGAGTAAATATTATGGTCTGATAATATTCTAATATGTTTGTTACAGTTCATCCATATATTCAGTGTACAGTATATATGGCTGTTGCAGTCATCAAACCCACTGTTAGGGTGTTGCTCTCACTGTGCTCTACCTCACCAAGCCATCAGGAGAACCAGGAGTAACGCCCCCTGTCTTCTGTGTGTGTGGGTGCAGGTTCCAGAGCGGTTCCTGGAGGTGGCTCAGATCACGCTGCGTGAGTTCTTCAATGCCATCGTGGCAGGCAAAGACGTGGACCCATCCTGGAAAAAAGCCATTTACAAGGTGATCTGCAAGCTGGACAGCGATGTGCCCGAGGTCTTCAAGTCACCCAACTGTCTCCAGGAGCTTCTACATGAGTAACCATCCCTGCTCCGCCTCCGTCCCCCCCCCCCCGCCCGACGCTTTCTGCTTTTTCAGATTTTCATATTTTTATTTCTTTCCCTATTCTATGATTTTCCTGTTTTTTGGTTGATGTATGAAGTATGAAGTAGCATTCCGCCCCATCTGAAGCCTCCTGGCCTGTTCCTAAATGATCTAACTATTGTGTTGTTGTTATTCCCATGATTAGGATTATTATTTGTTTTTGAAATGATTCTGCTGATCTGAAGAGACGTTGATCCTATTGGGTGTTTTGGACTGTGTGAACCCTGACCTTTCTGCCCTGATTGACTAGAAACACTAGGGAGGGATCCCCACTATGCGCAGGGAGGGGCTTCCCACTAGCCTGTACCCTACCTACTCTAAGGAGGACCCTACAATCCTAGTGTGGTCACCAATAAGACTTTGGCCACTACACTACAGAGGGGCCCTATGTTACTGGGGTGCTCAATAGGCTCACCCCACTGTGCAAGGTTGCTCCCTAATAGGTGGTTCCCACTACTATGGCTGTCCCAGGGAGGACAACACACTACACCATGCTGCCTGCAGCCTAATGACTTTATTAACTGCTGGACAATACTGGACTACTAGTACTGGTCTGGACTGGTATACTGGTCTGGACTACTAGTACTGGTCTGGACTGGTATACTGGTCTGGACTACTAGTACTGGTCTGGACTGGTATACTGGTCTGGACTACTAGTACTGGTCTGGACTGGTATACTGGTCTGGACTGGTATACTGGTCTGGACTACTAGTACTGGTCTGGACTGGTATACTGGTCTGGACTACTAGTACTGGTCTGGACTGGTATACTGGTCTGGACTACTAGTACTGGTCTGGACTGGTATACTGGTCTGGACTACTAGTACTGGTCTGGACTGGTATACTGGTCTGGACTACTAGTACTGGTCTGGACTGGTATACTGGTCTGGACTACTATACTGGTCTGGACTGGTATACTGGTCTGGACTACTAGTACTGGTCTGGACTGGTATACTGGTCTGGACTGGTCTGGACTGGTACTAGTACTGGTCTGGACTGGTCTGGTCTGGACTACTAGTACTGGTCTGGACTGGTATACTGGTCTGGACTACTAGTACTGGTCTGGACTGGTATACTGGTCTGGACTACTAGTACTGGTCTGGACTGGTATACTGGTCTGGACTACTAGTACTGGTCTGGACTGGTATACTGGTCTGGACTACTAGTACTGGTCTCTGGACTGGTACTACTGTACTGGTCTGGACTACTAGTACTGGTCTGGACTGGTATACTGGTCTGGACTACTAGTACTGGTCTGGACTGGTCTGGTCTGACTGGTACTGGTCTGGACTGGTATACTGGTCTGGACTACTAGTACTGGTCTGGACTGGTATACTGGTCTGGACTGACTATACTGGTCTGGACTGGTATACTGGTCTGGACTACTAGTACTGGTCTGGACTGGTATACTGGTCTGGACTACTAGTACTGGTCTGGACTGGTATACTGGTCTGGACTACTAGTACTGGTCTGGACTGGTATTCTGGTCTGGACTACTAGTACTGGTCTTGACTGGTATACTGGTCTGGACTACTAGTACTGGTCTGGACTGGTATACTGGTCTGGACTACTAGTACTGGTCTGGACTGGTATTCTCGTCTGGACTATTAGTACTGGTCTGGACTGGTATACTGGTCTGGACTACTAGTACTGGTCTGGACTGGTATACTGGTCTGGACTACTAGTACTGGTCTGGACTGGTATTCTGGTCTGGACTACTAGTACTGGTCTGGACTGGTATACTGGTCTGGACTACTAGTACTGGTCTGGACTGGTATACTGGTCTGGACTACTAATACTGGTCTGGACTGGTATCAGCCACCTAATGAGCTCTACCATGATGTTTTGAAGTGTGTTTTCTGCGAGTAGGGTATTGTGTTTATTGAGTGTATATTATTCTTATTATTGTTGTTGTTATTAATATTATTTGTCATCATTGCTTGCTAAAGATTGGCACAGATTTGTTTGTCTCTTGACAACGTTACAGAAAATAAATTATTATTAATATTCCGAAAGAGTATAAATTCTCTACATATAATTACTTTTCTCTGAGCAATTTAGGCACAAGCCTCTTTCTCATTTCATATCCCCCCCCTCTGTCTGTTTGTGTGGGTCCAAGTTGTGTTTGATCTTCTCTGCTGATAAGGCAGACACTGGCGGAGGGAGTAGGCCTCAGTCCTGAGGCTCAAGTAAAAACAGAAGGGGAACATGAGTCTCAACCCTAGGCTTTACACAAATAGAAAACAATGCTGTAAAATTGAAGAGGTGTTGGTTTGGAAGAGCACATGGTGCAACCAGTGGCAGTGTACAAACGCAGAGGTCTGTGGGCAGCGGCACACACACACACGCACACACACGCACACACACGCACACACACGCACGCACGCGCACGCACACACACACGCACACACGCACACACACACACGCACACACACGCACACATGCACAAATACATACCACACGCGCACAGAGAAACACACACACAGAAACACGCAGCGTGTGACCTTTTGAGTGCATTAAGACAGACCGGTTACTGTCTGACTTTATGACTTGTCATTGTTTCAAGGCCATCCACATCGACTCCAGCGTCGAAATAGCAATGTTAGCCCCGCACATTTACGGGCCATTCAGTCAGGATTTCATCATTCATTCATACACACTACACAGTTGGTGGGACATGGTATGTGTGGAGGAAAGGGAAGGCGGTAAATGCTTTATTTTACAGTCCAATGAGGAGCGGAAGCTATTTACTGCTACTTCATTTATTCCAAATGAAAGAGATGTGGTTATGACCAGGGATTAAATGGTATGCAGTGGTGCATACATCCCAGACAAACAAACTATCATTATTAGCTCATTATTCTGTTGTTACCATTGTCAGGTACTTTAATACCAAGTAAACATAGGACTTTAATAAAAGTACTGGAAAATAAAGTGTACCCGGGAAGGCCCCAGTTTTCTCTGTGATAATGGCTTTTTGCAATGCAATTTATCTCAGCAACATAAATAGTCAAACAATTTCATTCTGTGATGAAGTTAATGACAAGGTTAACTATGAGAACAAATATGAAGCTACTTTCCAAGCAAATTAAAAGTTTATATAATATTTTACTACAAAGCACTGTACTAATATTTGATGGAATTGTATTTAAAAACAGTGAAACGAATAGATAGCTAGGTAAATAAACAAATGGATAGCCAAATATTAAAGTGAGGAGAGATGTATATTTTCCAGACCATGTCAGCTGACCAGAAAAAAACAGATTCTATCTATAGCCTAAAACGGTGGCCTCGAGTCTTACCTTGTCAGCTCACAAGGTCAGGGAAAAACTGAGAGAATAGAGACACACAGATGTTCATTAATAGTAATTGTATGGACACAGACACCTTTCCCCTCCTATGTCTTCTTCTCTGCAATATTCACCTGGCTCAGTGCTAGCTGCTCCTTTCTCCCTGAACAATGCAAGGTTAGAGGTCACCACTCAGCCTAGAGGGAAATGAACCTCTCAGAACCATAAAGACAGAGACAAAAGGGCTCTATTCAATCCGTCTGTGGAAATTCAGCGTTACAGCGTGATTGAAATTTAAAGGCAATGTTCCCGCACTGCAGATGTCAGCTCAATAGGAAATTACCTTTAAATTTCTATCTTGCAATCTGTAACGCTTCAGCAAAACAGATTCAATAGAGCCCAAAGACTCTAAACATGGAACAAAACTCACATGATCCTCTCAATTCCAAACAGGCGCATCTATAGATTGTATACTTAAAGATTCTGACAATGATACAGTATAATTCCATGAGAGTCCCTATGCAGTTTATTCAGGTATTGATGCATTCACACAGAAACACCATTCCTTGATTCATACCAGTGAAATACGTTGACATTCAACATTTTGATCTAGTTGAATCCTGTTATCTTGTTTTGTTTGAAGCTACCGGCACTGAATTTGCTACGAATACAATATAGCAAATAGTAGTTACTTGTCCTTTGAAGTACATTCTAAGCACTGAAAGATCACATAGGCTACTGTGTGTGAGTGTGAGTGAGTGAATGAGTGTGTGCGCGTGCTGTGTGTGTGTGCGTGCTGTGTGTGTGGGGGCGTGTGCGTGCTGTGTGTGTGTGTGTGTGTGTGTGCTCGCTGGTCATCGCCCCGACCTCAGCCACGTCGGCTTTGGTTTGGTGTGTCACAAGATGAAAAGGAGCAGGTTAACCTGCTGACTTGTAAAGGCGGCACAAAGCGCCTGACAAAAGGAGGAGAGAAAGGCGGAGAGCTACTCCCTTCATTATGTTCACCCGCAGACACGGTTCTTCTTAAGATCCAAGTCCTGAGAGCGGGGATGATGGGTTTGTCTGTGTTTCAAAGCACCAGCCAACGGCTTAAAAGAACCTGTAACACAAAACAAAGGATAGGAAGGACACTTTTATCTGATACACGGATTAATATCACCCCTCATCCCCTCTCCCTTCCCCCCTACAGCCCCACCCTAAGAAGGAGTTCCTGTGCATTGTGCAGCTGAACAGATTATTCCTGACTCTTATTTCTAAACAGATTACTGCTGGTTAATAACAACTCTTCTTTAACTGGATTAGAAGGATCTTTGTTTAGGTTTTTCTTATTGCTTTGTTTGGTTTCAAATGATATCGAACTGCATATATATCTTTTTTTTAAATTGTAAAATACAAATTGATTACAAAAAAAGCTAATAGGAGTGAACTTAGGAGTGAACTTAGTGAACTTAGGAGTGAACTTTTGGGAAGGATCTCTGTCAGGAATTGTGTCATGAAGCATGACGTTTTGAGAGTATTTTTTGTGATTTCTTACTTTTTCCGATCTGTTACGGAAAAAAGCGATTCGTTGGTCTCTTAAAAGTAGAATACAAGCAATAGAAGTAGTTCGTGCGGGTTTTGTGAAGACTTTTCATTTGATTTATTCGCATTTTGTGTTGGGTGTGTTTTGGAGATAAAAAAAACAGACTTGTGTTTTTGAATCCTTTTTTGGGCGGCATGAAATGTGATGCTGTAACTGTACATGTTGAAGAAGGGAACGATCGCTCCCGAGTCTAACACGGCTTGGAAGGGGAGAGCGCGAGGGAGGGATGACAAATAGAGAGACAGAGAGAGCGAGTGAGATATGACATAGACTCTCACTACATGCTCTCCATCCTGTCTTTCCCAAAGAACGCCCCGCCAAGCCCTGAAGGGAATATATGTTCCCCTCTGTGGGCGATACCCTTCAATCTGAGTCAGCATCCCCTTTCTGCTGACAGAACATGGCGTAGTTGTCCCTTCATTATGATGTCATAGTTCCCTGTTGGCAGTGGATCCAGACTGGCCCACACAATGGCGTTGGTGTCTCCCTCTTTACGAACCAAGAGAGACTTTAGTGAGAGAAAAACTGGAACTTACTGTCCCCATAGACGACTGGTGTAGGAGTGGAGGGGAAAACACTACTGTAAACATACTGTACAGCAGTCAGTTACCCTACACTATGCATTGTGTCTTTGGGATATAATAGAACTAGTCTAAATGCTGGGGGTATACAGATTTAACAAGAGTTTTAATCTTTGTGGAAAAAGGGCTAAGATAATGTTGAGGTTCCATGCATGCGTGTGTGTTTGTGTGTGAGAATGAGAACCTGTGAACCAGTGAGTGACACAATTCTCAACACAGAGGCTTACATTTTGGGATGGTACTCTCCCCCACCCCTGTGAGTACCATCCCAAAATGTAAATGATTCTCATTAACGGCTGGGCGACATGTGTGTGTGTTTGCGAAGTAAATTTCCATTCATTTTATGACCTGCTTTAAGGGGGTCTGTTTCTCAATGGTTTTTACTAGTAGTTTTTCGGGGGGCTTTTCTTTTGTAAATATCAATGACGTGGAATTTAAAGTGATAAATACTGCCTTTGTATTATTTAGCAATATGTTGTATATAGCGTTTTGTTTATGCTTTTTGTATAACATTATTAATCAGATCTAGTGCAGTAATTCCATCTGAAATTGCCATGGCTCATATATACAGTGTAATTTGTTACATACAGAGTTTAGTAAGTTATAGAAAAAATAAAAATCAAATATGGCTGATTTTAGCTTTTTTTCTGTTGTTGTTGGTGTCTATTTGTCTTGCAGATTTTATGTAATTTATTGGTTTAATTTATCCTAATTTATTCAATGTTGTATTTTTTTTCAACCAATGAAGGCTGTTCTGTATTTTATCATGAAGTAGAACCAATCCAATTCAATATTAAGTCGACTTAGAAAAAAACAGATTTTATCAAGGATACTTAAGAGCACTCAATCAATTCTCAGAAATTGTTACATGGGGATTTTGGCAGCTAAATTGAACTGGAAAATGTTCTAAAAGGTACTTTTTGTTTGGGGAGAGGTAGAGGACATAAAAGAAAAAAAATACAAGTATTTTTCTTTTTTCTCTCCAGGCTTTTCCCCCTCTACTGTTGTGGGCCTCCCCAAAGACAGTAGTTGAATTGCCTTTCGTGCCTTCATCCTCTATGAACTGAATGTATGTGCAGTATATATGCAAGCTTGTGCAAAATTATGAAACATTTAAATAAAAATGAAAGAAAAAGATTACAGAATGTCTGACTCACCAAACAAATCTTTACAGTAAATTTGACCAACCTAGGGTGTGTATGTGTGCGTTCTCCATGATGCTTTCAATCTGAATTAAACCAGAGGATTGGGTGGAGAGCTGAGCGGAGGCCTCTCTCGTGACCTCTGACCCCTGCTGCCCTCCACAAGCATCACAGATGACTGCAGAAGCCGCCTCATCAGGATAAATGCAGCAATAAACACACAGATCAGGATTTAAAGCATTGAACACAGCCTTCTGATATCTTGTGCGCACACACACACACGTGTTCGTTATGAACATGATACAATTTCTCATGTCTATATTTCTTTATCTTCTCTCTCTCTCTCGCTCTCTCTCTCTCTCTCCCTCTCCCTCTCTCTGTCTCTCTCTCTCTCTGTCTCTCTCTCTCTGTCTCTCTATGTCCCTCTCACTCGCTCTCTCTCTCTCTCTCTCTCTCTCTCTCTCTCTCTCTCTCTCTCTCTCGGCAAGCCTTAACCGGAACCTACGGCTCCTTAGGTAGGGCTGAGGCAGCATCTTTGTACAACACGAACCGTCTGCTCTGTAATCAAATACCATCTGTCGCTACATCTGAAGACTCACACACACTCAGACGGGAACATACACACACACACACACACACACATCTGTGCTTCACTCTGGTCATGATCTTGGTGTGTGTGTGTGTGTGTCTGTGTGTGTGTGTGTGTGTGTGTGTGTGTGTGTGTGTGTGTGTGTGTGTGTGTGTGTGTGTGTGTGTGTGTGTGTGTGTGTGTGTGCTTACAATCAAGATTCCCTCGGCCCCTGGCCTGGTGAGGAAGTTGGCTGGGTCATATCAGTAGGTTCCTGTTTTTTTATGTCTCCACAGTGAGTTCAGAGGTCATTGTCTTCAGGTATCCATGTTTGTTCTGGGGCCTGTGTGTATCTGTGTCATGCAGACATTGGCTCCCATCTCTGCTCTTCCCAGCAGAGGAGTTAGTGGACTTTATTCACAGCCTTACTCCCAGCCTTGGATCAACGGCCCACTATCTCAAAGCAGCAAATGTTTCCCAATGTTGACAGAAAGCTACCTCTGCTCTTGCACACAAAACTTTGACATGACCACCAAGGTCCTCCACGTCCCTCCTTCTCAAGGTTAGCTTGTTGTTGTGCACCCAAGTTCACAGTTTATGCAATAAGATTGACTTCGGGCTCTATTCAATCCATATTGCGGAAGTTCAGCATTACAGCGTGATTGATATTTGAAGGCAATGTTCCTGCTTTAGCAGAGACCTCATTCACGGTAAACGGATGTCGACTGAATCGGAAATGACCTTTCAATCTGTAAAGCTTCAGCGGCACAGACGGAATAGAGCCCTAGGAGTCTTCACGCAATAACATCTAATATTCAACTAGTCTCTTTGATGAAATACTTTACTTTTAACATATCTTCCAAAATGTCATGTTTTTTTACATGTATTTGAACTTTTACATCTAGAGTGGTTTTTCGATTGTATTGTTATAATATAATTGTATTATCATATCATTGTTATCATATCATGGGTCGAGTCTATGGACAGAGAGAGTGAAGATGCTGAAGATGTGGGATGAATAGATAGACAGATCTTAGTGTCTCATCAAGGGAAGGCATTAGGTATAGGGACATCTAGTGGTCAGAATGTGTAGTGCATTCAGTGAGCCAGGTCCTGCCTGGTGGGAGTCGTGGTGTGCATCGGTGTCTGTGTGTGGTAGGCTGTAACATTTACAATGAATTCTTTCCCACATTCATAATATGTTACGTAATTTTTTCCTTTCACATACTCTCATCCTTTCCCTCTCGCCTCTCCTTTTCATGTCCTTCTCTCCCGTGCATCTTTACCTTTCCCAATCTCTCTCTCCCCTTTCCCTCAGTTCCCCCTCCTCTGTGTGTGTTTTCTGGAGCCAGATTCCAGTTGGACAGATCAGTGTGTCCTCTCTCTGATTCTTGCCGAGGTTCTGTCTCTGGACGGCCCCCGACGCAACTGGAGCCTCCAAGGCTCAGGAGAGGAGCCTGGGAACAGCAGAACAAAGGACCGCTCGTCCGTCTGCAGCCGCCTGCCACCGCCTCCGCTTCTCTTCTCTTCTCCCCCTCCCCTCCCCTCCCCTCCCCTCCCCTCCTCCTCCTATCCTACCCATTGCCGGGCGCTCCAAATTAAGACTTCAGACGAGGAAAATGGGCCCGCTACCCGGGATGAATGAGACACAGAGAGA
>NC_088408.1:29066801-29181801 GCF_034236695.1 Oncorhynchus nerka
CCCCTGCACCACAGAACAGTCCATGTCCCTAACCCAAAATCCCTACACACCAGAACAGTCCATGTTCCTAACCCCCCCTACACCACAGAACAGTCCATGTCACTAACCCCTAACCCCTATACCACAGAACAGTCCATGTCCCTAACCCCAACACTACACAGAACAGTCCATGTCCTAACCCCTACATTACAGAACAGTCCATGTCCCTAACTCCTAACCCCTACACCACTAAACAGTCTATGTCCCTAACCCCAAATCCCTACACACCAGAACAGTCCATGTCCCTAACCCCAAATTCCTACACCACAGAACAGTCCATGTCACTAACCCTAACCCCTATACCACAGAACAGTCCATGTCCCTAACCCAAACACTACAGAACAGTCCATGTCACTAACCCCTAACCCCTAAACACACAGAACAGTCCATGTCCCTAACCCTAACCCTACACCACAGAACAGTCCATGTCCCTAACCCCTAACTATACACACAGAACAGTCCATGTCCCTAACCCAAACACTACAGAACAGTCCATGTCACTAACCCCTAACTCCTAATACCACAGAACAGTCCATGATCCCTAGCCAAACACACTACAGAACAGTCCATGTCCTAACCCCTAACCCCTACACTACAGAACAGTCCATGTCCCTAACCCCTACACCGCAGAACAGTCCATGACCCTGAGCCTACATCACAGAACAGTCCATGTCCCTAACCCCTACACTACAGAACAGTCCATGTCTCTAACCCCTACACTACAGAACAGTCCATGTCTCACTAACCCTAACCCCTATACAGAACAGTCCATGTCCCTAACCCTACACACTACAGAACAGTCCATGTCCTAACCCCTAACACACAGAACAGTCCATGTCCCTAACCCCTAACCCCTACACTACAGAACAGTCCATGTCCCTAACCCTACACTACAGAACAGTCCATGTCCCTAACCCCTACACTACAGAACAGTCATGTCCTAACCCTAACCCCTACACTACAGAACAGTCCATGTCCCTAACCCCTAACCCCTACACTACAGAACAGTTGTGTCCTCAACACCTAACCCCTACACTACAGAACAGTCCATGTCCCTAACCCCTACACTACAGAACAGTACATGTCCTTAACCCCTAACCCCTACACTACAGAACAGATCATGTCCCTAACCCCTACACTACAGAACAGTACATGTTCTTAACACCTAACCCCTACACTACAGAACAGTACATGTCCTTAACACCTAACCCCTACACTACAGAACAGATCATGTCCCTAACCCCAAATTCCTACACCACAGAACAGTCCATGTCCCTAACCCAAACACTACAGAACAGTCCGTGTCACTAACCCCTAACCCCTACACACAGAACAGTCCATGTCCCTAACCCTACACACTACAGAACAGTCCATGTCACTTAACACCTAACCCCTACACTACAGAACAGTCCATGTCCTTTAACCCTAACCCTACACTACAGAACAGTCCATGTCCTAACCCTAACCCCTACACTACAGAACAGTCCATGTCCTAACCCCTAATCCCTACACTACAGAACAGTCCATGTCCCTAACCCCTACAACAGAACAGTCCATGTCCCTAACCCCAACCCCTACACCACAGAACAGTCCATGTCCTAACCCTAACCCCTACAACAGAACATGTCCTAACCCTAACCCCTACACACAGAACAGTACATGTCCCTAACCCCTATACTACAGAACAGTACATGTCCCTAACCCTAACCCCTATACCACAGAACAGTCCATGTCCCTAACCCCTAACCCTATACTACAGAACAGTCCATGTCCCTAACCCCTAACCCCTATACCACAGAACAGTCCATGTCCCTAACCCCTAACACTACAGAACAGTCCATGTCCCTAACCCTAACCCCTATACACAGAACACAGAACAGTCTACATGTCCCTAACCCCTAACCCCTACACTACAGAACAGTCCATGTCCCTAACCCAAACACATCACAGAACAGTCCATGTCCCTAACCCCTACATACCACAGAACAGTCCATGTCCTCAACCCCTAACCCCTACACTACAGAACAGTCCATGTCCCTAACCCCTACACTACAGAACAGTCCATGTCCTAACACCTAACCCTACACTACAGAACAGTCCATGTCCTAACACCTAACCCCTACATCACAGAACAGTCCATGTCCCTAACCCCTACACCACAGAACAGTCCATGTCCCTAACCCCAAATCCCTACACCACAGAACAGTCCATGTCCCTAACCCCTACACCACAGAACAGTCCATGTCCCTAACCCAAAATCCCTACACCACAGAACAGTCCATGTCCCTAACCCCTACACTACAGAACAGTCCATGTCCTCAACACCTAACCCCTACACCACAGAACAGTCCATGTCCCTAACCCCTACACTACAGAACAGTTCCATGTCCTCAACCCTAACCCCTACACCACAGAACAGTCCATGTCCTAACCCCTACATTACAGAACAGTCCATGTCCCTACAAATTCCCTACACACAGAACAGTCCATGTCCTAACCCCTAACCCCTATACCACAGAACAGTCCATGTCCCTAACCCAAACACTACAGAACAGTCCATGTCACTAACCCTAACCCCTATACCACAGAACAGTCCATGTCCCTAACCCCTAACCCCTACACCGCAGAACAGTCCATGTCCCTAACCCCTACACAACAGAACAGTTGTGTCCTCAACACCTAACCCCTACACTACAGAACAGTCCATGTCCCTAACCCCTACACTACAGAACAGTACATGTCCTTAACACCTAACCCCTACACTACAGAACAGTACATGTCCTTAACACCTAACCCCTACATCACAGAACAGTCCATGTCCCTAACCCCTACACCACAGAACAGTCAACGTCCCTAACCCCAAATCCCTACACCACAGAACAGTCCATGTCCCTAACCCCTACACCACAGAACAGTCCATGTCCCTAACCCAAAATCCCTACACCACAGAACAGTCCATGTCCCTAACCCCTACACCACAGAACAGTTAATGTCCCTAACCCCTACACCACAAAACAGTCCATGTCCCTAAACCCAAATCCCTACACCACAGAACAGTCCATGTCCCTAACCCCTACACCACAGCACAATCCATGTCCCTAACCCCTACACGGCAAAACAGTCCATGTCCCTAACCCCAAATCACTACACCACAGAACAGTCCATGTCCCTAACCCCTGCACCACAGAACAGTCCATGTCCCTAACCCAAAATCCCTACACACCAGAACAGTCCATGTTCCTAACCCCAAATCCCTACACCACAGAACAGTCCATGTCACTAACCCCTAACCCCTATACCACAGAACAGTCCATGTCCCTAACCCCAACACTATAGAACAGTCCATGTCACTAACCCCTACACTACAGAACAGTCCATGTCCCTAACTCCTAACCCCTACACCACTAAACAGTCTATGTCCCTAACCCCAAATCCCTACACCACAGAACAGTCCATTTCCCTAACCCCTACACCACAGAACAGTCCATGTCCCTAACCCAAAATCCCTACACCACAGAACAGTCCATGTCCCTAACCCCTACACCACAGAACAGTTCATGTCCCTAACCCCTACACCACAAAACAGTCCATGTCCCTAAACCCTAACCCCTATACTACAGAACAGTACATGTCCTTAACACCTAACCCCTACAACACAGAACAGTCGATGTCACTAACCCCTACACTACAGAACAGTTGTGTCCTCAACACCTAACCCCTACACTACAGAACAGTCCATGTCCCTAACCCCTACACTACAGAACAGTCCATGTCCCTAACCCCTACATTACAGAACAGTACATGTCCTTTACCCCAAATTCCTACACCACAGAACAGTCCATGTCACTAACCCCTAACGCCTATACCACAGAACAGTCCATGTCCCTAACCCAAACACTACAGAACAGTCCATGTCACTAACCCCTAACCCCTATACCACAGAACAGTCCATGTCCCTAACCCCTAACCCCTATACCACAGAACAGTCCATGTCCCTAACCCCTAACCCCTACACCACAGAACAGTCCATGTCCCTAAACCCTAACCCCTACACTACAGAACAGTCCATGTCCCTAACCCCTGCATTACAGAACAGTACATGTCCTTAACCCCTAACCCCTACACTACAGAACAGATCATGTCCCTAACCCCTACACTACAGAACAGATCATGTCCTTAACCCTAACCCCTACACTACAGAACAGTCCATGTAACCCTAACCCCTACATCACAGAACAGTCCATGTCCCTAACCCCTACACCACAGAACAGTCAATGTCCCCAAACCCCAAATCCTACACCACAGAACAGTCCATGTCCCTAACCCTACACCACAGAACAGTCCATGTCCCTAACCCAAAATCCCTACACCACAGAACAGTCCATGTCCCTAACCCCTACACCACAGAACAGTCCATGTCCCTAACCCTTTAACCTCTACACAACAGAACAGTCCATGTCCCTAACCCCTACACTACAGAACAGTCCATGTCCCTAAACCCTACACACAGAACAGTCCATGTCCCTAACCCTAACCCCTACACCACAGAACAGTCCATGTCCCTTAACCCCTAACCCCTACACCACAGAACAGTCCATGTCCCTAAGCCCCTACACCACAGAACAGTCCATGTCCCTAACACCTAACCCCTACACCACAGAACAGTCCATGTCCCTAACCCCTACACCACAGAACAGTCCATGTCCCTAAAACACCTATACCACAGAACAGTCCATGTCCCTAACCCTACACCACAGAACAGTCCATGTCCCTAACCCGAAATCCCTACACCAAAGAACAGTCCATGTCCCTAACCCAAAATCCCTACACCACAGAACAGTCCATGTCCCTAACCCCTACACCACAGAACAGTCCATGTCCCTAGCCCCTAACCCAGAGAACAGTCCATGTCCCTAACACCTAACCCCTACACCACAGAACAGTCCATGCCCCTAACCCCTACACCACAGAACAGTCCATGTCCCAAACACCTATACCACAGAACAGTGCATGTCCCTAACCCCTACACCACAGAACAGTCCATGTCCCTAACCCGAAATCCCTACACCACAGAACAGTCCATGTCCCTAACCCCTACACCACAGAACAGTCCATGTCCCTAACCCCAAATCCCTACACCACAGAACAGTCCATGTCCCTAACCCCTACACTACAGAACAGTCCATGTCCCTAACCCCTAACCCCTACACTACAGAACAGTCCATGTCCCTAACCCTAACACCACAGAACAGTCCATGTTCCTAACCCCTAACCCCTACACCACAGAACAGTCCATGTCCCTAACCCTAACCCCTACACCACAGAACAGTCCATGTCCCTAGCCTCTACACCACAGAACAGTCCATGTCCCTAACACCTAACCCCTACACACAGAACAGTCCATGTCCCTAACGCCTACACCACAGAACAGTCCATGTCCCAAAAACCTATACCACAGAACAGTGCATGTCCCTAACCCCTACACCACAGAACAGTCCATGTCCCTAACCCGAAATCCCTACACCAAAGAACAGTCCATGTCCCTAACCCAAAATCCCTACACCACAGAACAGTCCATGTCCCTAACCCCTACACCACAGAACAGTCCATGCCCCTAACCCCTACACCACAGAACAGTCCATGTCCCAAACACCTAACCACAGAACAGTGCATGTCCCTAACCCCTACACCACAGAACAGTCCATGTCCCTAACCCCAAATCCCTACACCACAGAACAGTCCATGTCCCTAACCCTTTTACCACAGAACAGTCCATGTCCCTAACCCCTACACACAGAACAGTCCATGTCCCTAACCCAAATCCCTACACCACAGAACAGTCCATGTCCCTAACCCCTACACCACAGAACAGTCCATCTCCCTAACCCCTACATCACAGAACAGTCCATGTCCCTAAACCCAAATCCCTACACCACAGAACAGTCCATGTCCCTAACCCCTACACTACAGAACAGTCCATGTCCTTAACCCCTAACCCCTAAACCACAGAACAGTCCATGTCCCTAACCCCTACACCACAGAACAGTCCATGTTCCTAACCCTAACCCCTACACCACAGAACAGTCCATGTCCTTAACCCTAACCCCTACACCACAGAACAGTCCATGTCCCTAGCCTCTACACAGAACAGTCCATGTCCCTAACACCTAACCCCTACACCGCAGAACAGTCCATGACCCTGAGCCTACATCACAGAACAGTCCATGTCCCTAACCCCTACACTACAGAACAGTCCATGTCTCTAACTCCTACACTACAGAACAGTCCATGTCTCTAACCACTACACTACAGAACAGTACATGTCCCTAACCACTACACCGCAGAACAGTCCATGACCCTGAGCCTACATCACAGAACAGTCCATGTCCCTAACCCCTAACCCCTACACTACAGAACAGTACATGTCCCTAACCCCTACACCGCAGGACAGTCCATGACCCTGAGCCTACATCACAGAACAGTACATGTCCTTTACCCCTAACCCCTACACTACAGAACAGTCCATGTCCCTAACCCCTACACTACAGAACAGTCCATGTCCCTAACCCCTACATTACAGAACAGTACATGTCCTTTACCCCTAACCCCTACACTACAGAACAGATCATGTCCCTAACCCCAAATTCCTACACCACAGAACAGTCCATGTCACTAACCCCTAACGCCTATACCACAGAACAGTCCATGTCCCTAACCCAAACACTACAGAACAGTCCATGTCACTAACCCCTAACCCCTATACCACAGAACAGTCCATGTCCCTATCCCAAACACTACAGAACAGTCCATGTCACTAACCCCTAACCCCTATACCACAGAACAGTCCATGTCCCTAACCCCTAACCCCTATACCACAGAACAGTCCATGTCCCTAACCCAAACACTACAGAACAGTCCATGTCTAACCCCTAACCCTATACCACAGAACAGTCCATGTCCCTATCCCAAACACTACAGAACAGTCCATGTCCCTAACCCCTAACCCCTATACCACAGAACAGTCCATGTCCCTAACCCTAACCCCTATACCACAGAACAGTCCATGTCCCTAACCCCTATACCACAGAACAGTCCATGTCCTAACCCCTAACCCCTATACCACAGAACAGTCCATGTCCCTAACCCCTACATCACAGAACAGTCCATGTCCCTAACCCCTACACGACAGAACAGTTGTGTCCTCAACACCTAACCCCTACACTACAGAACAGATCATGTCCCTAACCCCTACACTACAGAACAGTACATGTTCTTAACACCTAACCCCTACACTACAGAACAGTACATGTCCTTAACACCTAACCCCTACATCACAGAACAGTCAACGTCCCTAACCCCTACACCACAGAACAGTCCATGTCCCTAACCCCTACACCACAGAACAGTCCATGTCCCTAACCCAAAATCCCTACACCACAGAACAGTCCATGTCCCTAACCCTACACCACAGAACAGTTCATGTCCCTAACCCCTAACCACACAAAACAGTCCATGTCCCTAACCCTAACCCGTATACTACACAACAGTACATGTCCTTAACACCTAACCCCTACATCACAGAACAGTCCATGTCCCTAACCCCTAACCCCTACACCGCAGAACAGTCCATGTCCCTAACCCCTAACCCCTACACTACAGAACAGTTGTGTCCTCAACACCTAACCCCTACACTACAGAACAGTCCATGTCCCTAACCCCTGCATTACAGAACAGTACATGTCCTAACCCTAACCCCTACACTACAGAACAGATCCATGTCCCTAACCCCTACACTACAGAACAGTACATGTCCTTAACACCTAACCCCTACACTACAGAACAGTACATGTCCTTAACACCTAACATGTCCCTAACCCTACACCACAGAACAGTCCATGTCCCTAACCCCTACACCACAGAACAGTCCATGTCCCTAACCCCAAATCCCTACACCACAGAACAGTCCATGTCCCTAACCCCTACACCACAGAACAGTCCATGTCCCTAACCCAAAATCCCTACACCACAGAACAGTCCATGTCCCTAACCCCTACACCACAGAACAGTCAACGTCCCTAACCCCAAATCCCTACACCACAGAACAGTCCATGTCCCTAACCCCTACACCACAGAACAGTCCATGTCCCTAACCAAAATCCCTACACCACAGAACAGTCCATGTCCCTAACCCCTACACCACAGAACAGTTCATGTCCCTAACCCCTACACCACAAAACAGTCCATGTCCCTAAACCCAAATCCCTAGACCACAGCACAGTCCATGTCCCTAACCCCTACACGGCTAAACAGTCCATGTCCCTAACCCCAAATCCCTACACCACAGAACAGTCCATTTCCCTAACCCCTGCACCACAGAACAGTCCATGTCCCTAACCCAAAATCCCTACACCACAGAACAGTCCATGTCCCTAACCCCTACCCCAGAACAGTCATGTCCCTAACCTACACTACAGAACAGTCCATGTCCCTAGAACAAATCCCTACACCACAGAACAGTCCATGTCCCTAACCCCTAACACCACAGCACAGTCCATGAACATACCACAGAACAGTCCATGTCCCTAACCCTACACCACAGAACAGTCCATGTCCCTAACCCCTACACCACAGAACAGTCCATGTCCCTAACCCCTACACCACAGCACAGTCCATGTCCCTAACCCCTACACGGCAAAACAGTCCATGTCACTAACCCCTAACCCCTATACCACAGAACAGTCCATGTCCCTAACCCCAACACTATAGAACAGTCCATGTCACTAACCCCTACACTACAGAACAGTCCATGTCCCTAATTCCTAACCCCTACACCACTAAACAGTCTATGTCCCTAACCCCAAATCCCTACACACCAGAACAGTCCATGTCCCTAACCCCAAATTCCTACACCACAGAACAGTCCATGTCCCTAACCCCTAACCACAGAACAGTCCATGTCCCTAACCCCTACACTACAGAACAGTCCATGTCCCTAACCCCTACACTACAGAACAGTCATGTCCTTAACACCTAACCCCTACACCACAGAACAGTCCATGTCCCTAACCCTAACCCCTACACTACAGAACAGTCCATGTCCCTAACCCCTACACCACAGAACAGTCCATGTCCCTAACCCCTACACCACAGAACAGTCCATGTCCCTAACACCTAACCCCTACACCGCAGAACAGTCCATGTCCCTAACGCCTACACCACATCAGTCCATGTCCCAAACACCTACACCACAGAACAGTACATGTCCTTAACCAAATAACACAGAACCTAACCTACAGAACAGTCCATGTAACACCTAACCCCTACACCACAGAACAGTCCATGTCCCTAACCCCTACACCACAGAACAGTCAACATCCCTAACCCCAAATCCCTACACCACAGAACAGTCCATGTCCCTAACCCCTACACCACAGAACAGTCCATGTCCCTAACCCAAAATCCCTACACCACAGAACAGTCCATGTCCCTAACCCCTACACCACAGAACAGTCCATGTCCCTAATGTCCCCCTACACCACAAAACAGTCCATGTCCCTAACCCCAAATCCCTACACCACAGAACAGTCCATGTCCCTAACCCCTACACCACAGAACAGTCCATGTCCCTAACCCAAAATCCCTAACCCAAAATCCCACACCAGAACAGTCCATGTTCCTAACCCCAAATCCCTACACCACAGAACAGTCCATGTCACTAACCCCTAACCCCTATACCACAGAACAGTCCATGTCCCTAACCCCAACACTACAGAACAGTCCATGTCACTAACCCCTACACCACAGAACAGTCCATGTCCCTAACTCCTAACCCCTACACCACTAAACAGTCTATGTCCCTAACCCCAAATCCCTACACACCAGAACAGTCCATGTCCCTAACCCCAAATCCCTACACCACAGAACAGTCCATGTCACTAACCCCTAACCCCTATACCACAGAACAGTCCATGTCCCTAACCCAAACACTACAGAACAGTCCATGTCCTAAACCCTAACTCCACCACAGAACAGTCCATGTCCCTAACCCAAACACTACAGAACAGTCCATGTCCCTAACCCTACACTACAGAACAGTCCATGTCCTCAACTCCCTAACCCCTACACTACAGAACAGTCCATGTCCCTAACCCCTACATTACAGAACAGTACATGTCCTCAACACCTAACCCCTACACTACAGAACAGTCCATGTCCCTAACCCCTACACTACAGAACAGTACATGTCCTCAACACCTAACCCCTACACTACAGAACAGTCCATGTCCCTAACCCCTACACTACAGAACAGTCCATGTCCCTAACCCCTACATTACAGAACAGTACATGTCCTTAACACCTAACCCCTACACTACAGAACAGTACATGTCCCTAACCCCTACACTACAGAACAGTACATGTCCTCAACACCTAACCCCTACACTACAGAACAGTCCATGTCCCTAACCCCTAACCCCTACACTACAGAACAGTACATGTACCTAACCCCTACACTACAGAACAGTTGTGTCCTCAACACCTAACCCCTACACCGCAGAACAGTCCATGACCCTGAGCCTACATCACAGAACAGTCCATGTCCCTAACCCCTACACTACAGAACAGTTATGTCCTCAACACCTAACCCCTACACTACAAAACAGTACATGTCCCTAACCCCTACACTACAGAACAGTACATGTAACACCTAACCCCTACACTACAGAACAGTCCATGTCCTTAACCCCTAACCCTACACTACAGAACAGTCCATGTCCCTAACCCCTACACCACAGAACAGTCCATGTCCCTATCCCCTACACCACAGAACAGTCCATGTCCCTAACACCTAACCCCTACACCGCAGAACAGTCCATGTCCCTAACGCCTACACCACAGATCAGTCCATGTCCCAAACACCTATACCACAGAACAGTGCATGTCCCTAACCCCTACACCACAGAACAGTCCATGTCCCTAACCCCAAATCCCTACACCACAGAACAGTCCATGTCCCTAACCCCTTTACCACAGAACAGTGCATGTCCCTAACCCTACACACAGAACAGTCCATGTCCCTAACCCGAAATCCCTACACCACAGAACAGTACATGTCCTTAACACCTAACCCCTACATCACAGAACAGTCCATGTCCCTAACCCCTACACCACAGAACAGTCAACATCCCTAACCCCAAATCCCTACACCACAGAACAGTCCATGTCCCTAACCCCTACACCACAGAACAGTCCATGTCCCTAACCCAAAATCCCTACACCACAGAACAGTCCATGTCCCTAACCCCTACACCACAGAACAGTTCATGTCCCTAACCCCTACACCACAAAACAGTCCATGTCCCTAAACCCAAATCCCTACACCACAGAACAGTCCATGTCCCTAACCCCTACACCACAGCACAGTCCATGTCCCTAACCCCTACACGGCAAAACAGTCCATGTCCCTAACCCCAAATCCCTACACCACAGAACAGTCCATGTCCCTAACCCCTGCACCACAGAACAGTCCATGTCCCTAACCCAAAATCCCTACACACCAGAACAGTCCATGTTCCTAACCCCAAATCCCTACACCACAGAACAGTCCATGTCACTAACCCCTAACCCCTATACCACAGAACAGTCCATGTCCCTAACCCCAACACTATAGAACAGTCCATGTCACTAACCCCTACACTACAGAACAGTCCATGTCCCTAACTCCTAACCCCTACACCACTAAACAGTCTATGTCCCTAACCCCAAATCCCTACACACCAGAACAGTCCATGTCCCTAACCCCAAATTCCTACACCACAGAACAGTCCATGTCACTAACCCCTAACCCCTATACCACAGAACAGTCCATGTCCCTAACCCAAACACTACAGAACAGTCCATGTCACTAAACCCTAACTCCTATACCACAGAACAGTCCATGTCCCTAACCCAAACACTACAGAACAGTCCATGTCCCTAACCCCTACACTACAGAACAGTACATGTCCTTAACACCTAACCCCTACACTACAGAACAGTCCATGTCCCTAACCCCTACACTACAGAACAGTCCATGTCCCTAACCCTAACCCCTACACTACAGAACAGTCCATGTCCCTAACCCCTACATTACAGAACAGTACATGTCCTTAACCCCTAACCCCTACACTACAGAACAGTCCATGTCACTAACCCCTAACCCCTACACCACAGAACAGTCCATGTCCCAAACACCTACACCACAGAACAGTCCATGTCCCTAACCCTACACCACAGAACAGTCCATGTCCCTAACCCCAAATCCCTACACCACAGAACAGTCCATGTCCCTAAGGCCCTACACCACAGAACAGTCCATGTCCCTAACCCCTACACCAAAGAACAGTCCATGTCCCTAACCCCTACATCACAGAACAGTCCATGTCCCTAACCCCAAATCCCTACACCACAGAACAGTCCATGTCCCTAACCCAAAATCCCTACACCACAGAACAGTCCATGTCCCTAACCCCTACACTACAGAACAGTACATGTCCCTAACCCCTACACCCCAGAACAGTCCATGACCCTGAGCCTACATCACAGAACAGTCCATGTCCCTAACCCCTACACTACAGAACAGTTGTGTCCTCAACACCTAACCCCTACACTACAGAACAGTCCATGTCCCTAACCCCTACACTACAGAACAGTACATGTCCTTTACCCCTACACTACAGAACAGTCCATGTCCCTAACCCTACACCGCAGAACAGTCCATGTCCCTATCCCCTACACCGCAGAACAGTCCATGTCCCTAACACCTAACCCCTACACCGCAGAACAGTCCATGTCCCTAACGCCTACACCACAGATCAGTCCATGTCCCAAACACCTATACCACAGAACAGTGCATGTCCCTAACCCCTACACCACAGAACAGTCCATATCCCTAACCCCAAATCCCTACACCACAGAACAGTCCATGTCCCTAACCCCTTTACCACAGAACAGTGCATGTCCCTAACCCCTACACCACAGAACAGTCCATGTCCCTAACCCGAAATCCCTACACCACAGAACAGTACATGTCCTTAACACCTAACCCCTACATCACAGAACAGTCCATGTCCCTAACCCATACACCACAGAACAGTCAACATCCCTAACCCCAAATCCCTACACCACAGAACAGTCCATGTCCCTAACCCCTACACCACAGAACAGTCCATGTCCCTAACCCAAAATCCCTACACCACAGAACAGTCCATGTCCCTAACCCCTACACCACAGAACAGTTCATGTCCCTAACCCCTACACCACAAAACAGTCCATGTCCCTAAACCCAAATCCCTACACCACAGAACAGTCCATGTCCCTAACCCCTACACCACAGCACAGTCCATGTCCCTAACCCCTACATGGCAAAACAGTCCATGTCCCTAACCCCAAATCCCTACACCACAGAACAGTCCATGTCCCTAACCCCTGCACCACAGAACAGTCCATGTCCCTAACCCAAAATCCCTACACACCAGAACAGTCCATGTTCCTAACCCCAAATCCCTACACCACAGAACAGTCCATGTCACTAACCCCTAACCCCTATACCACAGAACAGTCCATGTCCCTAACCCCAACACTATAGAACAGTCCATGTCACTAACCCCTACACTACAGAACAGTCCATGTCCCTAACTCCTAACCCCTACACCACTAAACAGTCTATGTCCCTATCCCCAAATCCCTACACACCAGAACAGTCCATGTCCCTAACCCCAAATTCCTACACCACAGAACAGTCCATGTCACTAACCCCTAACCCCTATACCACAGAACAGTCCATGTCCCTAACCCAAACACTACAGAACAGTCCATGTCACTAAACCCTAACTCCTATACCACAGAACAGTCCATGTCCCTAACCCAAACACTACAGAACAGTCCATGTCCCTAACCCCTACACTACAGAACAGTTGTGTCCTCAACACCTAACCCCTACACTACAGAACAGTCCATGTCCCTAACCCCTACATTACAGAACAGTACATGTCCTTAACCCCTAACCCCTATACCACAGACCATTCCATGTCCCAAACACCTATACCACAGAACAGTGCATGTCCCTAACCCCTACACCACAGAACAGTCCATGTCCCTAACCCGAAATCCCTACACCACAGAACAGTGCATGTCCCTAGGCCCTACACCACAGAACAGTCCATGTCCCTATCCCCTACACCAAAGAAACAGTCCATCTCCCTAACCCCTACATCACAGAACAGTCAACATCCCTAACCCCAAATCCCTACACCACAGAACAGTCCATGTCCCTAACCCAAAATCCCTACACCACAGAACAGTCCATGTCCCTAACCCCTGCACCACAGAACAGTTCATGTCCCTAACCCCTACACCACAAAACAGTCCATGTCCCTAAACCCAAATCCCTACACCACAGAACAGTCCATGTCCCTAACCCCTACACCACAGCACAGTCCATGTCCCTAACCCCTACACGACAAAACAGTCCATGTCCCTAACCCCAAATCCCTACACCACAGAACAGTCCATGTCCCTAACCCCTGCACCACAGAACAGTCCATGTCCCTAACCCAAAATCCCTACACACCAGAACAGTCCATGTTCCTAACCCCTGCACCACAGAACAGTCCATGTCCCTAACCCAAAATCCCTACACACCAGAACAGTCCATGTTCCTAACCCCAAATCCCTACACCACAGAACAGTCCATGTCACTAACCCCTAACCCCTATACCACAGAACAGTCCATGTCCCTAACCCCAACACTATAGAACAGTCCATGTCACTAACCCCTACACTACAGAACAGTCCATGTCCCTAACTCCTAACCCCTACACCACTAAACAGTCTATGTCCCTAACCCCAAATCCCTACACACCAGAACAGTCCATGTCCCAAACACCTATACCACAGAACAGTGCATGTCCCTAACCCCTACACTACAGAACAGTCCATGTCCCTAACTCCTAACCCCTACACCACTAAACAGTCTATGTCCCTAACCCCAAATCCCTACACACCAGACCAGTCCATGTCCCAAACACCTATACCACAGAACAGTGCATGTCCCTAACCCCTACACCACAGAACAGTCCATGTCCCTAACCCGAAATCCCTACACCACAGAACAGTGCATGTCCCTAAGCCCTACACCACAGAACAGTCCATGTCCCTATCCCCTACACCAAAGAAACAGTCCATCTCCCTAACCCCTACATCACAGAACAGTCAACATCCCTAACCCCAAATCCCTACACCACAGAACAGTCCATGTCCCTAACCCAAAATCCCTACACCACAGAACAGTCCATGTCCCTAACCCCTACACCACAGAACAGTTCATGTCCCTAACCCCTACACCACAAAACAGTCCATGTCCCTAAACCCAAATCCCTACACCACAGAACAGTCCATGTCCCTAACCCCTACACCACAGCACAGTCCATGTCCCTAACCCCTACACGGCAAAACAGTCCATGTCCCTAACCCCAAATCCCTACACCACAGAACAGTCCATGTCCCTAACCCCTGCACCACAGAACAGTCCATGTCCCTAACCCAAAATCCCTACACACCAGAACAGTCCATGTCCCTAACCCCAACACTATAGAACAGTCCATATCACTAACCCCTACACCACAGAACAGTCCATGTCCCTAACCCAAACACTACAGAACAGTCCATGTCACTAAACCCTAACTCCTATACCACAGAACAGTCCATGTCCCTAACCCAAACACTACAGAACAGTCCATGTCCCTAACCCCTACACTACAGAACAGTACATGTCCTTAACACCTAACCCCTACACTACAGAACAGTACATGTCCCTAACCCCTACATTACAGAACAGTACATGTCCTTAACACCTAACCCCTACACGATAGAACAGTTCATGTCCCTAACCCCTACACTACAAAACAGTACATGTCCCTAACCCCTACACTACAGAACAGTACATGTCCTTAACACCTAACCCCTACACACAGAACAGTCCATGTCCCTAACCCCTACACTACAAAACAGTCCATGTCCCTAACCCTACACTACACAGAACAGTCCATGTCCTTAACACCTAACCCCTACACTACAGAACAGTACATGTCCTTTACCCCTAACCCCTACACTACAGAACAGTCCATGTCCCTAACCCCTACACCGCAGAACAGTCCATGTCCCTAGCCCCTACACCGCAGAACAGTCCATGTCCCTAACACCTAACCCCTACACCGCAGAACAGACCATGTCCCTAACGCCTACACCACATATCAGTCCATGTCCCAAACACCTATACCACAGAACAGTGCATGTCCCTAACCCCTACACCACAGAACAGTCCATGTCCCTAACCCGAAATCCCTACACCACAGAACAGTCCATGTCCCTAACCCAAAATCCCTACACCACAGAACAGTCCATGTCCCTAACCCCTACACCACAGAACAGTTCATGTCCCTAACCCCTACACCACAAAACAGTCCATGTCCCTAAACCCAAATCCCTACACCACAGAACAGTCCATGTCCCTAACCCCTACACCACAGCACAGTCCATGTCCCTAACCCCTACACGGCAAAACAGTCCATGTCCCTAACCCCAAATCCCTACACCACAGAACAGTCCATGTCCCTAACCCCTGCACCACAGAACAGTCCATGTCCCTAACCCAAAATCCCTACACACCAGAACAGTCCATGTCCCTAACCCCAAATTCCTACACCACAGAACAGTCCATGTCACTAACCCCTAACCCCTATACCACAGAACAGTCCATGTCCCTAACCCAAACACTACAGAACAGTCCATGTCACTAAACCCTAACTCCTATACCACTGAACAGTCCATGTCCCTAACCCAAACACTACAGAACAGTCCATGTCCCTAACCCCTACACTACAGAACAGTTGTGTCCTCAACACCTAACCCCTACACTACAGAACAGTCCATGTCCCTAACCCCTACATTACAGAACAGTACATGTCCTTAACACCTAACCCCTACACGATAGAACAGTTCATGTCCCTAACCCCTACACTACAAAACAGTACATGTCCCTAACCCCTACACTACAGAACAGTACATGTCCTTAACACCTAACCCCTACACGATAGAACAGTTCATGTCCCTAACCCCTACACTACAAAACAGTACATGTCCCTAACCCCTACACTACAGAACAGTACATGTCCTTAACACCTAACCCCTACACTACAGAACAGTACATGTCCTTTACCCCTAACCCCTACACTACAGAACAGTCCATGTCCCTAACCCCTACACCGCAGAACAGTCCATGTCCCTATCCCCTACACCGCAGAACAGTCCATGTCCCTAACACCTAACCCCTACACCGCAGAACAGTCCATGTCCCTAACGCCTACACCACAGATCAGTCCATGTCCCAAACACCTATACCACAGAACAGTGCATGTCCCTAACCCCTACACCACAGAACAGTCCATGTCCCTAACCCGAAATCCCTACACCAAAGAACAGTCAACGTCCCTAACCCAAAATCCCTACACCACAGAACAGTCCATGTCCCTAACCCCTACACCGCAGAACAGTCCATGTCCCTAGCCCCTACACCGCAGAACAGTCCATGTCCCTAACACCTAACCCCTACACCGCAGAACAGTCCATGCCCCTAACGCCTACACCACAGACCAGTCCATGTCCCAAACACCTATACAACAGAACAGTGCATGTCCCTAACCCCTACACCACAGAACAGTCCATGTCCCTAACCCGAAATCCCTACACCACAGAACAGTGCATGTCCCTAAGCCCTACACCACAGAACAGTCCATGTCCCTATCCCCTACACCAAAGAAACAGTCCATCTCCCTAACCCCTACATCACAGAACAGTCCATGTCCCTAAACCCAAATCCCTACACCACAGAACAGTCCATGTCCCTAACCCCTACACTACAGAAGAGTCCATGTCCTTAACCCCTAACCCCTAAACTACAGAAGAGTCCATGTCCCTAACCCCTACACCACAGAACAGTCCATGTTCCTAACCCCTAACCCCTACACCACAGAACAGTCCATGTCCTTAACCCCTAACCCCTACACCGCAGAACAGTCCATGTCCCTAGCCTCTACACCGCAGAACAGTCCATGTCCCTAACACCTAACCCCTACACCGCAGAACAGTCCATGTCCCTAACGCCTACACCACAGATCAGTCCATGTCCCAAACACCTATACCACAGAACAGTGCATGTCCCTAACCCCTACACCACAGAACAGTCCATGTCCCTAACCCGAAATCCCTACACCAAAGAACAGTCAACGTCCCTAACCCAAAATCCCTACACCACAGAACAGTCCATGTCCCTAACCCCTACACCGCAGAACAGTCCATGTCCCTAGCCCCTACACGGCAGAACAGTCCATGTCCCTAACACCTAACCCCTACACCGCAGAACAGTCCATGCCCCTAACGCCTACACCACAGATCAGTCCATGTCCCAAACACCTATACCACAGAACAGTGCATGTCCCTAACCCCAAATCCCTACACCACAGAACAGTCCATGTCCCTAACCCCTTTACCACAGAACAGTGCATGTCCCTAACCCCTACACCACAGAACAGTCCATGTCCCTAACCCGAAATCCCTACACCACAGAACAGTGCATGTCCCTAAGCCCTACACCACAGAACAGTCCATGTCCCTAAACCCAAATCCCTACACCACAGAACAGTCCATGTCCCTAACCCCTACACTACAGAAGAGTCCATGTCCTTAACCCCTAACCCCTACACTACAGAAGAGTCCATGTCCCTAACCCCTACACCACAGAACAGTCCATGTTCCTAACCCCTAACCCCTACACCACAGAACAGTCAACGTCCCTAACCCAAAATCCCTACACCACAGAACAGTCCATGTCCCTAACCCCTACACCGCAGAACAGTCCATGTCCCTAGCCCCTACACCGCAGAACAGTCCATGTCCCTAACACCTAACCCCTACACCGCAGAACAGTCCATGCCACTAACGCCTACACCACAGATCAGTCCATGTCCCAAACACCTATACCACAGAACAGTGCATGTCCCTAACCCCTAACCCCTACACCGCAGAACAGTCCATGCCCCTAACGCCTACACTACAGAACAGTCCATGTCCCAAAACCCCTACACCACAGAACAGTCCATGTCACTAACCCCTAACCCTACACCACAGAACAGTCCATGTCCCTAACCCCAAAACACCACAGAACAGTCCATGTCACTAACCCCTAACGCCTATACCACAGAACAGTCCATGTCCCTAACCCAAACACTACAGAACAGTCCATGTCACTAACCCCTAACCCCTATACCACAGAACAGTCCATGTCCCTAACACCTAACCCCTACACACAGAACAGTCCATGTCCCTAACCCTAACCCCTACACTACAGAACAGTTGTGTCCTCAACACCTAACCCCTACACTACAGAACAGTACATGTCCCTAACCCCTGCATTACAGAACAGTACATGTCCTTAACCCCTAACCCCTACACTACAGAACAGATCATGTCCCTAACCCCTACACTACAGAACAGTACATGTCCTTAACACCTAACCCCTACACTACAGAACAGTACATGTCCTTAACACCTAACCCCTACACTACAGAACAGTACATGTCCTTAACACCTAACCCCTACACCACAGAACAGTCCATGTCCCTAACCCAAAATCCCTACACCACAGAACAGTCCATGTCCCTAACCCCTACACTACAGAACAGTTCATGTCCCTAACCCCTACACCACAAAACAGTCCATGTCCCTAAACACAAATCCCTACACCACAGAACAGTCCATGTCCCTAACCCCTACACCACAGCACAGTCCATGTCCCTAACCCCTACACAGTAAAACAGTCCATGTCCCTAACCACAAATCCCTACACCACAGAACAGTCCATGTCCCTAACCCCTGCACCACAGAACAGTCCATGTCCCTAACCCAAAATCCCTACACACCAGAACAGTCCATGTTCCTAACCCCAAATCCCTACACCACAGAACAGTCCATGTCACTAACCCCTAACCCCTATACCACAGAACAGTCCATGTCCCTAACCCCAACACTATAGAACAGTCCATGTCACTAACCCCTACACTACAGAACAGTCCATGTCCCTAACTCCTAACCCCTACACCACTAAACAGTCTATGTCCCTAACCCCAAATCCCTACACACCAGAACAGTCCATGTCCCTAACCCCAAATTCCTACACCACATAACAGTCCATGTCACTAACACCTAACCCCTACTCCGCAGAACAGTCCATGTCCCTAACTCCTACACCACAGATCAGTCCATGTCCCAAACACCTATACCACAGAACAGTGCATGTCCCTAACCCCTACACCACAGAACAGTCCATGTCCCTAACCCGAAATCCCTACACCAAAGAACAGTCAACGTCCCTAACCCAAAATCCCTACACCACAGAACAGTCCATGTCCCTAACCCCTACACCGCAGAACAGTCCATGTCCCTAGCCCCTACACGGCAGAACAGTCCATGTCCCTAACACCTAACCCCTACACCGCAGAACAGTCCATGCCCCTAACGCCTACACCACAGATCAGTCCATGTCCCAAACACCTATACCACAGAACAGTGCATGTCCCTAACCCCTACATCACAGAACAGTCCATGTCCCTAACCCCAAATCCCTACACCACAGAACAGTCCATGTCCCTAACCCCTTTACCACAGAACAGTGCATGTCCCTAACCCCTACACCACAGAACAGTCCATGTCCCTAACCCGAAATCCCTACACCACAGAACAGTGCATGTCCCTAAGCCCTACACCACAGAACAGTCCATGTCCCTAAACCCTACACTACAGAAGAGTCCATGTCCTTAACCCCTAACCCCTACACTACAGAAGAGTCCATGTCCCTAACCCCTACACCACAGAACAGTCCATGTTCCTAACCCCTAACCCCTACACCACAGAACAGTCCATGTCCCTAACCCGAAATCCCTACACCAAAGAACAGTCAACGTCCCTAACCCAAAATCCCTACACCACAGAACAGTCCACAGAACAGTCCATGTCCCTAGCCCCTACACCGCAGAACAGTCCATGTCCCTAACACCTAACCCCTACACCGCAGAACAGTCCATGCCCCTAACGCCTACACCACAGATCAGTCCATGTCCCAAACACCTATACCACAGAACAGTGCATGTCCCTAACCCCTAACCCCTACACTACAGAACAGTCCATGTCCCTAACCCCTACACTACAGAACAGTCCATGTCACTAACCCCTAACGCCTATACCACAGAACAGTCCATGTCCCTAACCCAAACACTACAGAACAGTCCATGTCACTAACCCCTAAACTCCTATACCACAGAACAGTCCATGTCCCTAACCCCTAACCCCTACACCGCAGAACAGTCCATGTCCCTAACCCCTAACCCCTACACTACAGAACAGTTGTGTCCTCAACACCTAACCCCTACACTACAGAACAGTCCATGTCCCTAACCCCTACATTACAGAACAGTACATGTCCTTTACCCCTAACCCCTACACTACAGAACAGATCATGTCCCTAACCCCTACAGAACAATCATGTCCCTACCCCAAACCCCTACACCACAGAACAGTCCATGTCCCTAACCCCTAACCACAGAACAGTCCATGTCCCTAACCCAAACACTACAGAACAGTCCATGTCCTAACCCCTAACCCCTATACCACAGAACAGTCCATGTCCCTAACCCTAACCCCTACACCACAGAACAGTCCATGTCCCTAACCCTAACCCCTACACCAGAACAGTTGTGTCCTCAACACCTAACCCTACACTACAGAACAGTCCATGTCCCTAACCCCTGCCCCAGAACACCACTAAGACACAGAACAGTCCATGTCCCTAACCCCTACACTACAGAACAGTACATGTCCTACTAACCCCTACACTACAGAACAGTCCATGTAACACCTAACCCCTACATCACAGAACAGTCCATGTCCCTAACCCCTACACCACAGAACAGTCCAACGTCCCTAACCCCAAATCCCTACACCACAGAACAGTCCATGTCCCTAACCCCTACACCACAGAACAGTCCATGTCCCTAACCCAAAATCCCTACACCACAGAACAGTCCATGTCCCTAACCCCTACACCACAGAACAGTTCATGTCCCTAACCCCTACACCACAAAACAGTCCATGTCCCTAAACCCAAATCCCTACACCACAGAACAGTCCATGTCCCTAACCCCTACACCACAGCACAGTCCATGTCCCTAACCCCTACACGGTAAAACAGTCCATGTCCCTAACCACAAATCCCTACACCACAGAACAGTCCATGTCCCTAACCCCTGCACCACAGAACAGTCCATGTCCCTAACCCAAAATCCCTACACACCAGAACAGTCCATGTTCCTAACCCCAAATCCCTACACCACAGAACAGTCCATGTCACTAACCCCTAACCCCTATACCACAGAACAGTCCATGTCCCTAACCCCAACACTATAGAACAGTCCATGTCACTAACCCCTACACTACAGAACAGTCCATGTCCCTAACTCCTAACCCCTACACCACTAAACAGTCTATGTCCCTAACCCCAAATCCCTACACACCAGAACAGTCCATGTCCCTAACCCCAAATTCCTACACCACATAACAGTCCATGTCACTAACCCCTAACCCCTATACCACAGAACAGTCCATGTCCCTAACCCAAACACTACAGAACAGTCCATGTCACTAAACCCTAACTCCTATACCACAGAACAGTCCATGTCCCTAACCCAAACACTACAGAACAGACCATGTCCCTAACCCCTACACTACAGAACAAATGTCCTCAACACCTAACCCCTACACTACAGAACAGTCCATGTCCTCAACCCTAACCCCTACAGAACAGAACACATGTCCCTAACACCTACACTACAGAACAGTCCATGTCCCTAACCCTACACTACAGAACAGTTGTGTCCTCAACACCTAACCCCTACACTACAGAACAGTTGTGTCCTCAACACCTAACCCCTACACTACAGAACAGTTGTGTCCTCAACACCTAACCCCTACACTACAGAACAGTCCATGTCCCTAACCCCTACACTACAGAACAGTACATGTCCTCAACACCTAACCCCTACACTACAGAACAGTCCATGTCCCTAACCCCTACACTACAGAACACCATGTCCTCAACACCTAACCCCTACACTACAGAACAGTCATGTCCCTAACCCTACACTACAGAACAGTACATGTCCTTAACACCTAACCCCTACACTACAGAACAGTACATGTCCTTAACACCTAACCCCTACACTACAGAACAGTCCATGTCCCTAACCCCTACACTACAAAACAGTACATGTCCCTAACCCCTACACTACAGAACAGTACATGTCCTTAACACCTAACCCCTACACTACAGAACAGTACATGTCCTTTACCCCTAACCCCTACACTACAGAACAGTCCATGTCCCTAACCCCTACACGACAGAACAGTTCATGTCCCTAACCCCTACACGACAGAACAGTTCATGTCCCTAACCCCTACACTACAGAACAGTCCATGTCCCTAACCCCTACACTACAGAACAGTTCATGTCCCTAACCCCTACACGACAGAACAGTTCATGTCCCTAACCCCTACACTACAGAACAGTACATGTCCTTAACACCTAACCCCTACACGACAGAACAGTCCATGTCCCTAACCTCTACACGACAGAACAGTACATGTCCTTAACCCCTAACCCCTACACTACAGAACAGTACATGTCCTTAACACCTAACCCCTATACAACAGAACAGTCCATGTCCCTAACCCCTACACTACAGAACAGTACATGTCCTTAACACCTAACCCCTATACAACAGAACAGTCCATGTCCCTAACCCCTACACTACAGAACAGTACATGTCCTTAACACCTAACCCCTGCACTACAGAACAGTTCATGTCCCTAACCTCTACACGACAGAACAGTACATGTCCTTAACCCCTAACCCCTAACCCCTACACCACAAAACAGTCCATCTCCCTAACCCCTACATCACAGAACAGTCCATGTCCCTAACCCCAAATCCCTACACCACAGAACAGTCAATGTCCCTAACCCCTACACCACAGAAGAGTCAATGTCCCTAACCTTTAACCTCTACACAACAGAAAAGTCCACGTCCTTAACCCCTAACCCCTACACCACAGAAGAGTCCATGTCCCTAACCCCTAACCCCTATACCACAGAACAATCCATGTCCCTTACTTTTACACCACAGAAGAGTCCATGTCCCTAACCCCTACACTACAGAATAGTCCATGTCCCTAACCCCTACACCACAGAACAGTCCATGTCCCTAACCCCTAACCCCTACACCGCAGAACAGTCCATGTCCTTAACCCCTAACCCCTACACAGCAGAACAGTCCATGTCCCTAGCCCCTACACCGCAGAACAGTCCATGTCCCTAACACCTAACCCCTACACCGCAGAACAGTCCATGCCCCTAACGCCTACACCACAGATCAGTCCATGTCCCAAACACCTATACCACAGAACAGTGCATGTCCCTAACCCCTACACCACAGAACAGTCCATGTCCCTAACCCCTAACCCCTACACCGCAGAACAGTCCATGTCCCTAGCCTCTACACCGCAGAACAGTCCATGTCCTTAACCCCTAACCCCTACACCGCAGAACAGTCCATGTCCCTAACCCCTACACCACAGAACAGTCCATGTTCCTAACCCCTAACCCCTACACCACAGAACAGTCCATGTCCCTAACCCCTACACCAAAGAAACAGTCCATCTCCCTAACCCCTACATCACAGAACAGTCCATGTCCCTAAACCCAAATCCCTACACCACAGAACAGTCCATGTCCCTAACCCCTACACTACAGAAGAGTCCATGTCCTTAACCCCTAACCCCTACACTACAGAAGAGTCCATGTCCCTAACCCCTACACCACAGAACAGTCCATGTTCCTAACCCCTAACCCCTACACCACAGAACAGTCCATGTCCTTAACCCCTAACCCCTACACCACAGAACAGTCCATGTCCTTAACCCGTAACCCCTACACCACAGAACAGTCCATGTCCCTAGCCTCTACACCGCAGAACAGTCCATGTCCCTAACACCTAACCCCTACACCGCAGAACAGTCCATGTCCCTAACGCCTACACCACAGATCAGTCCATGTCCCAAACACCTATACCACAGAACAGTGCATGTCCCTAACCCCTACACCACAGAACAGTCCATGTCCCTAACCCCAAATCCCTACACCACAGAACAGTCCATGACCCTAACCCCTACACCGCAGAACAGTCCATGTCCCTAACACCTAACCCCTACACCGCAGAACAGTCCATGCCCCTAACGCCTACACCACAGATCAGTCCATGTCCCAAACACCTATACCACAGAACAGTGCATGTCCCTAACCCCTACACCACAGAACAGTCCATGTCCCTAACCCCAAATCCCTACACCACAGAACAGTCCATGTCCCTACCCTCTACACCGCAGAACAGTCCATGTCCCTAACACCTAACCCCTACACAGCAGAACAGTCCATGTCCCTAACGCCTACACCACAGATCAGTCCATGTCCCAAACACCTATACCACAGAACAGTGCATGTCCCTAACCCCTACACCACAGAACAGTCCATGTCCCTAACCCGAAATCCCTACACCAAAGAACAGTCAACGTCCCTAACCCAAAATCCCTACACCACAGAACAGTCCATGTCCCTAACCCCTACACCGCAGAACAGTCCATGTCCCTAACACCTAACCCCTACACCGCAGAACAGTCCATGCCCCTAACGCCTACACCACAGATCAGTCCATGTCCCAAACACCTATACCACAGAACAGTGCATGTCCCTAACCCCTACACCACAGAACAGTCCATGTCCCTAACCCCAAATCCCTACACCACAGAACAGTCCATGTCCCTAACCCCTACACTACAGAAGAGTCCATGTCCTTAACCCCTAACCCCTACACTACAGAAGAGTCCATGTCCCTAACCCCTACACCACAGAACAGTCCATGTTCCTAACCCCTAACCCCTACACCACAGAACAGTCCATGTCCTTAACCCCTAACCCCTACACCGCAGAACAGTCCATGTCCCTAGCCTCTACACCGCAGAACAGTCCATGTCCCTAACACCTAACCCGTACACCGCAGAACAGTCCATGTCCCTAACGCCTACACCACAGATCAGTCCATGTCCCAAACACCTATACCACAGAACAGTGCATGTCCCTAACCCCTACACCACAGAACAGTCCATGTCCCTAACCCCAAATCCCTACACCACAGAACAGTCCATGTCCCTAACCCCTTTACCACAGAACAGTGCATGTCCCTAACCCCTACACCACAGAACAGTCCATGTCCCTAACCCGAAATTTACATTTACATTTAAGTCATTTAGCAGACACTCTTATCCAGAGCGACTTACAAATTGGTGCATTCACCTTATGACATCCAGTGGAGCAGCCACTTTACAATAGTGCATCTAAATCTTTTAAGGGGGGGTGAGAGGGATTACTTTATCCTATCCTAGGTATTCCTTAAAGAGGTGGTGTTTCAGGTGTCTCCGGAAGGTGGTGATTGCCTCCGCTGTCCTGGCGTCGTGAAGGAGTTTGTTCCACCATTGGGGGGCCAGAGCAGCGAACAGTTTTGACTGGGCTCAGCGGGAACTGTACTTCCTCAGTGGTAGGGAGGCGAGCAGGCCAGAGGTGGATGAACGCAGTGCCCTTGTTTGGGTGTAGGGCCTGATCAGAGCCTGGAGGTACTGAGGTGCCGTTCCCCTCACAGCTCCGTAGGCAAGCACCATGGTCTTGTAGCGGATGCGAGCTTCAACTGGAAGCCAGTGGAGAGAGCGGAGGAGCGGGGTGATGTGAGAGAACTTGGGAAGGTTGAACACCAGACGGGCTGCGGCGTTCTGGATGAGTTGTAGGGGTTTAATGGCACAGGCAGGGAGCCCAGCCAACAGCGAGTTGCAGTAATCCAGACGGGAGATGACAAGTGCCTGGATTAGGACCTGCGCCGCTTCCTGTGTGAGGCAGGGTCGTACTCTGCGGATGTTGTAGAGCATGAACCTACAGGAACGGGCCACCGCCTTAATGTTAGTTGAGAACGACAGGGTGTTGTCAGGATCACGCCAAGGTTCTTAGCGCTCTGGGAGGAGGACACAGTGGAGTTGTCAACCGTGATGGCGAGATCATGGAACGGGCAGTCCTTCCCGGGAGGAAGAGCAGCTCCATCTTGCCGAGGTTCAGCTTGAGGTGGTGATCCGTCATCCACACTGATATGTCTGCCAGACATGCAGAGATGCGATTCGCCACCTGGTCATCAGAAGGGGGAAAGGAGAAGATTAATTGTGTGTCATCTGCATAGCAATGATAGGAGAGACCATGTGAGGTTATGACAGAACCAAGTGACTTGGTGTATAGCAAGAATAGGAGAGGGCCTAGAACAGAGCCCTGGGGACACCAGTGGTGAGCACGTGGTGTGGAGACGGTTCTCGCCACGCCACCTGGTAGGAGCGACCTGTCAGGTAGGACGCAATCCAGCGTGGGCCGCGCCGAGAGATGCCCAACTCGGAGAGGGTGGAGAGGAGGATCTGATGGTTCACAGTATCGAAAGCAGCCGATAGGTCTAGAAGGATGAGAGCAGAGGAGAGAGAGTTAGCTTTAGCAGTGCGGAGCGCCTCTGTGATACAGAGAAGAGCAGTCTCAGTTGAATGACTAGTCTTGAAACCTGACTGATATGGATCAAGAAGGTCATTCTGAGCGAGATAGCGGGAGAGCTGGCCAAGGACGGCACGTTCAAGAGTTTTGGAGAGAAAAGAAAGAAGGGATACTGGTCTGTAGTTGTTGACATCGGAGGGATTGAGTGTAGGTTTTTCAGAAGGTGCAACTCTCGCTCTCTTGAAGACGGAAGGGATGTAGCCAGCGGTCAGGGATGAGTTGATGAGCGAGGTGAGGTAAGGGAGAAGGTCTCCGGAAATGGTCTGGAGAAGAGAGGAGGGGATAGGGTCAAGCAAGTTTGACTTAGCAAACGAGGATCGGATGTCGTCGACCTTCTTTTCAAAATGGTTGACGAAGTCATCTGCAGAGAGGGAGGAGGGGAGGGAGGATTCAGGAGGGAGGAGAAGGTGGCAAAGAGCTTCCTAGGGTTAGAGGCAGATGCTTGGAATTTAGAGTGGTAGAAAGTGGCTTTAGCAGCAGAGAGAGAAGAGGAAAATGTAGAGAGGAGGGAGTGAAAGGATGCCAGGTCCGCAGGGAGGCGAGTTTTCCTCCATTTCCGCTCGGCTGCCCGGAGCCCTGTTCTGTGAGCTCGCAATGAGTCGTCGAGCCACGGAGGCGGGAGGGAGGACCGAGCCGGCCTGGAGGATAGGGGACATAGAGAGTCAAAGGATGCAGAAAGGGAGGAGAGGAGGGTTGAGGAGGCAGAATCAGGAGATAGGTTGGAGAAGGTTTGAGCAGAGGGAAGAGATGATAGGATGGAAGGGAGAGAGTAGGGGGAGAGAAGCGAAGGTTGGGACGGCGCGATACCATCCAGTAGGGGCAGTGTGGGAAGTGTTGGATGAGAGCGAGAGGGAAAAGGATACAAGGTAGTGGTCGGAGACTTGGAGGGGAGTTGCAATGAGGTTAGTGGAAGAACAGCATCTAGTAAAGATGAGGTCGAGCGTATTTCCTGCCTTGTGAGTAGGGGGAAGGTGAGAGGGTGAGGTCAAAAAGGAGAGGAGTGGAAAGAAGGAGGCAGAGAGGAATGAGTCAAAGGTAGACGTGGGGAGGTTAAAGTCGCCCAGAACTGTGAGAGGTGAGCCGTCCTCAGGAAAGGAGCTTATCAAGGCATCAAGCTCATTGATGAACTCTCCGAGGAACCTGGAGGGCGATAAATGATAAGGATGTTAAGCTTGAAAGGGCTGGTAACTGTGACAGCATGGAATTCAAAGGAGCGATAGACAGATGGGTAAGGGGGAGAAAGAGAATGACCACTTGGGAGAGATGAGGATCCCGGTGCCACCATCCCGCTGACCAGAAGCTCTCGGGGTGTGCGAGAACACGTGGGCAGACGAGAGAGAGAGCAGTAGGAGTAGCAGTGTTGTCTGTGGTGATCCATGTTTCCGTCAGTGCCAGAAGTCGAGGGACTGGAGGAGGCATAGGCTGAGATGAACTCTGCCTTGTTGGCCGCAGATCGGCAGTTCAGAGGCTACCGGAGACCTGGAACTCCACGTGGGTCGTGCGCGCTGGGACCACCAGATTAGGGTGGCCGCGGCCCGCGGTGTGGAGCGTTTGTATGGTCTGTGCAGAGAGGAGAGAACAGGGATAGACAGACACATAGTTGACAGGCTACACAGAGGCTACGCTAATGCAAGGAGATTGGAATGACAAGTGGACTACACGTCTCGAGTGTTCAGAAAGTTAAGCTTACGTAGCAAGAATCTTATTGACTAAAATGATTAAAATGATACAGTACTGCTGAAGTAGGCTAGCTGGCAGAGGCTGCGTTGTTGACTATGTAGGCTAGCTGGCAGTGGCTGCGTTGTTGACACTACACTAATCATGTCGTTCCGTTGAGTGTAATAGTTTCTACTGTGCTGCTATTCGGGGCTAGCTGGCTAGCTAGCAGTGTTGATTACGTTACGTTGCGTTAAAAGAACGACAATAGCTGGCTAGCTAACCTAGGAAATCGCTCTAGACTACACAATTATCTTTGATACAAAGACGGCTATGTAGCTAGCTATGTAGCTAGCTACGATCAAACAAATCAAGCCGTTGTACTGTAATGAAATGAAATGAAATCCCTACACCACAGAACAGTGCATGTCCCTAAGCCCTACACCACAGAACAGTCCATGTCCCTAACCCCTATACCAAAGAAACAGTCCATCTCCCTAACCCCTACATCACAGAACAGTCCATGTCCCTAAACCCAAATCCCTACACCACAGAACAGTCCATGTCCCTAACCCCTACACTACAGAAGAGTCCATGTCCTTAACCCCTAACCCCTACACTACAGAAGAGTCCATGTCCCTAACCCCTACACCGCAGAACAGTCCATGTCCCTAGCCTCTACACCGCAGAACAGTCCATGTCTCTAACACCTAACCCCTACACCGCAGAACAGTCCATGTCCATAACGCCTACACCACAGATCAGTCCATGTCCCAAACACCTATACCACAGAACAGTGCATGTCCCTAACCCCTACACCACAGAACAGTCCATGTCCCTAACCCCAAATCCCTACACCACAGAACAGTCCATGTCCCTAACCCCTACACCGCAGAACAGTCCATGTCCCTAGCCCCTACACCGCAGAACAGTCCATGTCCCTAACACCTAACCCCTACACCGCAGAACAGTCCATGCCCCTAACCCCTACACCACAGAACAGTCCATGTCCCTAACCCGAAATCCCTACACCAAAGAACAATCAACGTCCCTAACCCAAAATCCCTACACCACAGAACAGTCCATGTCCCTAACCCCTACACCGCAGAACAGTCCATGTCCCTAGCCCTACACACAGAACAGTCCATGTCCCTAACACCTAACCCCTACACCGAAGAACAGTCCATGTCCCTAACACCTAACCCCTACACCGCAGAACAGTCCATGCCCCTAACGCCTACACCACAGATCAGTCCATGTCCCAAACACCTATACCACAGAACAGTGCATGTCCCTAACACCTACACCACAGAACAGTCCATGTCCCTAACCCCAAATCCCTACACCACAGAACAGTCCATGTCCCTAACCCCTTTACCACAGAACAGTACATGTCCCTAACCCCTACACCACAGAACAGTCCATGTCCCTAACCCGAAATCCCTACACCACAGAACAGTGCATGTCCCTAAGCCCTACACCACAGAACAGTCCATGTCCCTAACCCCTACACCAAATAAACAGTCCATCTCCCTAACCCCTACATCACAGAACAGTCCATGTCCCTAAACCCAAATCCCTACACCACAGAACAGTCCATGTCCCTAACCCCTACACTACAGAAGAGTCCATGTCCTTAACCCCTAACCCCTACACTACAGAAGAGTCCATGTCCCTAACCCCTACACCACACAACAGTCCATGTTCCTAACCCCTAACCCCTACACCACAGAACAGTCCATGTCCCTAGCCTCTACACCGCAGAACAGTCCATGTCCCTAACACCTAACCCCTACACCGCAGAACAGTCCATGTCCTTAACCCCTAACCCCTACACCGCAGAACAGTCCATGTCCCTAGCCTCTACACCGCAGAACAGTCCATGTCTCTAACACCTAACCCCTACACCGCAGAACAGTCCATGTCCATAACGCCTACACCACAGATCAGTCCATGTCCCAAACACCTATACCACAGAACAGTGCATGTCCCTAACCCCTACACCACAGAACAGTCCATGTCCCTAACCCCAAATCCCTACACCACAGAACAGTCCATGTCCCTAACCCCTACACACAGAACAGTCCAGAACAGTCCATGTCCCTAAGCCCCTACACCGCAGAACAGTCCATGTCCCTAACACCTAACCCCTACACCGCAGAACAGTCCATGCCCCTAACCCCTACACCACAGAACAGTCCATGTCCCTAACCCCAAATCCCTACACCACAGAACAGTCCATGTCCCTAACCCCTACACCGCAGAACAGTCCATGTCCCTAGCCCCTACACCGCAGAACAGTCCATGTCCCTAACACCTAACCCCTACACCGCAGAACAGTCCATGTCCCTAACCCCTACACCACAGAACAGTGCATGTCCCTAACCCCTACACCACAGAACAGTCCATGTCACTAACCCCTACACCCCAGAACAGTCCATGTCCCTAGCCCCTACACCGCAGAACAGTCCATGTCCCTAACACCTAACCCCTACACCGCAGAACAGTCCATGCCCCTAACGCCTACACCACAGATTAGTCCATGTCCCAAACACCTATACCACAGAACAGTGCATGTCCCTAACCCCTACACCACAGAACAGTCCATGTCCCTAACCCCAAATCCCTACACCACAGAACAGTCCATGTCCCTAACCCCTTTACCACAGAACAGTGCATGTCCCTAACCCCTACACCACAGAACAGTCCATGTCCCTAACCCGAAATCCCTACACCACAGAACAGTGCATGTCCCTAAGCCCTACACCACAGAACAGTCCATGTCCCTAACCCCTACACCAAAGAAACAGTCCATCTCCCAAACCCCTACATCACAGAACAGTCCATGTCCCTAAACCCAAATCCCTACACCACAGAACAGTCCATGTCCCTAACCCCTACACTACAGAAGAGTCCATGTCCTTAACCCCTAACCCCTACACTACAGAAGAGTCCATGTCCCTAACCCCTACACTACAGAACAGTCCATGTTCCTAACCCCTAACCCCTACACCACAGAACAGTCCATGTCCTTAACCCCTAACCCCTACACCGCAGAACAGTCCATGTCCCTAGCCTCTACACCGCAGAACAGTCCATGTCCCTAACACCTAACCCCTACACCGCAGAACAGTCCATGTCCCTAACGCCTACACCACAGATCAGTCCATGTCCCAACCACCTATACCACAGAACAGTGAATGTCCCTAACCCCTACACCACAGAACAGTCCATGTCCCTAACCCGAAATCCCTACACCAAAGAACAGTCAACGTCCCTAACCCAAAATCCCTACACCACAGAACAGTCCATGTCCCTAACCCCTACACCGCAGAACAGTCCATGTCCCTAGCCCCTACACCGCAGAACAGTCCATGCCCCTAACGCCTACACCACAGATCAGTCCATGTCCCAAACACCTATACCACAGAACAGTGCATGTCCCTAACCCCTACACCGCAGAACAGTCCATGTCCCTAACCCGAAATCCCTACACCACAGAACAGTCCATGTCCCTAACCCCTACACCAAAGAAACAGTCCATCTCCCTAACCCCTACACCACAGAACAGTCCATGTCCCTAAACCCCTACACCACAGAACAGTCAACGTCCCTAACCCCAAATCCCTACACCACAGAACAGTCCATGTCCCTAACCCGAAATCCCTACACCACACAACAGTCCATGTCCCTAACCCCTACACCACAAAACAGTCCATGTCCCTAACCCCAAATCCCTACACCACAGAACAGTCCATGTCCTTAACCCTACACCACAGAACAGTCCATGTCCTAACCCCTACACCACAGAACAGGCCATGTCCCTAACCCCAAATCCCTACACCACAGAACAGTCCATGTCCGTAACCCCATACACCACAGAACAGTCAACGTCCCTAACCCCAAATCCCAACACCACAGAACAGTCCATGTCCCTAACCCCTATACCACAGAACAGTCCATGTCCCTAACCCCTACACCACAGAACAGTCCATGTCCCTAACCAAAAATCCCTACACCACAGAACAGTCCATGTCCCTAACCCCTACACCACAGAACAGTCCATGTCCCTAACCCCTACACCACAGAACAGTCAACGTCCCTAACCCAAAATCCCTACACCATAGAACAGTCCATGTCCCTAACCCCTACACCACAGAACAGTCCATGTCCCTAACCCAAAATCCCTACACCACAGAACAGTCCATGTCCCTAACCCCTACACCACAGAACAGTCCATGTCCCTAACTCCTAACCCCTACACCACTAAACAGTCTATGTCCCTAACCCCAAATCCCTACACACCAGAACAGTCCATGTCCCTAACCCCAAATCCCTACACCACAGAACAGTCCATGTCACTAACCCCTAACCCCTATACCACTGAACAGTCCATGTCCCTAACCCAAACACTACAGAACAGTCCATGTCACTAACCCCTAACCCCTACACCACAGAACAGTCCATGTCCCTAACCCCTACACCACAGAACAGTCCATGTCCCTAACCCCTACACCACAGAACAGTCCATGTCCCTAACCCTACACCACAGAACAGTCCATGTCCCTAACACCTATACCACAGAACAGTCCATGTCCCTAACCCCTACACACAGAACAGTCCATGTCCCTAACCCCACAGAAATCCCTACACCACAGAACAGTCCATGTCCCTAACCCCTACACCACAGAACAGTCCATGTCCCTAACCCCTACACCACAGAACAGTCCATGTCCCTAAACCCCTACACCACAGAACAGTCCATGTCCTAACCCCAAATCCCTACACCACAGAACAGTCCATGTCCCTAACCCAAATCCCTACACCACAGAACAGTCCATGTCCCTAACCCCTACACCACAGAACAGTCCATGTCCCTAACCCCAAATCCCTACACCACAGAACAGTCCATGTCCTTAACCCCTACACCACAGAACAGTCCATGTCCCTAACCCCTACACCACAGAACAGTCCATGTCCCTAACCCCAAATCCCTACACCACAGAACAGTCCATGTCCCTAACCCCTACACCACAGAACAGTCATGTCCCTAACCCCAAATCCCTAACACCAACACCACAGAACAGTCCATGTCCCTAACCCCTATACCACAGAACAGTCCATGTCCCTAACCCCTACACCACAGAACAGTCCATGTCCCTAACCCAAAATCCCTACACCACAGAACAGTCCATGTCCCTAACCCCTACACCACAGAACAGTCCATGTCCCTAACCCCTACACCACAGAACAGTCCATGTCCCTAACCCAAAATCCCTACACCACAGAACAGTCCATGTCCCTAACCCCTACACCACAGAACAGTCCATGTCCCTAACCCAAAATCCCTACACCACAGAACAGTCCATGTCCTAACCCCTACATTACAGAACAGTCCATGTCCCTAACTCCTAACCCCTACACCACTAAACAGTCTATGTCCCTAACCCCAAATCCCTACACACCAGAACAGTCCATGTCCCTAACCCCAAATCCCTACACCACAGAACAGTCCATGTCACTAACCCCTAACCCCTATACCACAGAACAGTCCATGTCCCTAACCCAAACACTACAGAACAGTCCATGTCACTAACCCTAACCCCTATACCACAGAACAGTCCATGTCCCTAACCCAAACACACAGAACAGTCCATGTCCCTAACCCCTAACCCCTACACCACAGAACAGTCCATGTCACTAACCCCTAACCCCTATACCACAGAACAGTCCATGTCCCTAACCCAAACACTACAGAACAGTCCATGTCCTAACCCTAACCCCTACACCACAGAACAGTCCATGTCCCTAACCCCTACACCAAAGAAACAGTCCATGTCCCTAACCCCTACATCACAGAACAGTCCATGTCCCTAAACCCAAATCCCTACACCACAGAACAGTCCATGTCCCTAACCCCTACACTACAGAACAGTCCATGTCCTAACCCCTAACCCCTACACTACAGAACAGTCCATGTCCCTAACCCCTACACCACAGAACAGTCCATGTAACCCCTAACCCCTACACACAGAACAGTCCATGTCCTAACCCCTAACCCCTACACCACAGAACAGTCCATGTCCCTAACCCTCCACACACAGAACAGTCCATGTCCCTAACACCTAACCCCTACACCACAGAACAGTCCATGTCCCTAACCCTACACCACAGAACAGTCCATGTCCCTAACCCCTACACCACAGAACAGTCCATGTCCCTAACCCGAAATCCCTACACCACAGAACAGTCCATGTCCCCCTAACCCAAAATCCCTACACCACAGAACAGTCCATGTCCCTAACCCCTACACCACAGAACAGTCCATGTCCCTAACCCCTACACACAGAACAGTCCATGTCCCTAACCCTAACCCCTACACCACAGAACAGTCCATGTCCCTAACACCTAACCCCTACACCACAGAACAGTCCATGTCCCTAACCCCTACACCACAGAACAGTCCATGTCCCAACCCCTACACCACAGAACAGTGTCATGTCCCTAACCCTACACCACAGAACAGTCCATGTCCCTAACCCCAAACCCCTACACCACAGAACAGTCCATGTCCCCTAACCCCTATACCACAGAACAGTCCATGTCCCTACACCACAGAACAGTCCATGTCCCTAACCCCTAATTACCACAGAACAGTCCATGTCCCTAACCCCTACACCACAGAACAGTCCATGTCCCTAACCCCTAACCCCTACACCACAGAACAGTCCATGTCCCTAACCCTCCTACACCACAGAACAGTCCATGTCCCTAACACCTAACCCCTACACACAGAACAGTCCATGTCCCTAACCCCCCTACACCACAGAACAGTCCATGTCCCTAACCCCAAATCCCTACACCACAGAACAGTCCATGTCCCTAACCCTACACACAGAACAGTCCATGTCCCTAACCCCCCTACACCACAGAACAGTCCATGTCCCTAAACCTAACCCCTACACACAGAACAGTCCATGTCCCTAACCCTACACCACAGAACAGTCCATGTCCTAACCTAACCCCTACACCACAGAACAGTCCATGTCCCTAACCCCCTACACCACAGAACAGTCCATGTCCCTAACCCCTAACCCCACACCACAGAACAGTCCATGTCCCTAACCCCTAACCCCTACACTACAGAACAGTCCATGTCCCTAACCCCTAACCCCTACACCACAGAACAGTCCATGTCCCTAACACCTAACCCCTACACACAGAACAGTCCATGTCCCTAACCCCTACACACAGAACAGTCCATGTCCCTAACCCTACACCACAGAACAGTCCATGTCCCTAACCCCTACACCAAAGAACAGTCCATCTCCCTAACCCCTACATCACAGAACAGTCCATGTCCCTAAACCCAAATCCCTACACCACAGAACAGTCCATGTCCCTAACCCCTACACTACAGAACAGTCCATGTCCCTAACCCCTAATCCCTACACTACAGAACAGTCCATGTCCCTAACCCCTACACCACAGAACAGTCCATGTCCTAACCCCTAACCCCACACCACAGAACAGTCCATGTCCCTAACCCCTACCACAGAACAGTCCATGTCCCTAACCCTAACCCTACAGACAGAACAGTCCATGTCCTAACCCCTAACCCCTACACCACAGAACAGTCCATGTCCTAACCCCTACACCACAGAACAGTCCATGTCCCTAACCCTAACCCTACACCACAGAACAGTCCATGTCCCTAACCCTAACACCACAGAACAGTCCATGTCCTAACCCCCTAACCTACACCACAGAACAGTCCATGTCCCTAACCCCTACACCACAGAACAGTCCATGTCCCTAACCCTACCCACAGAACAGTCCATGTCCCTAACCCCTACACTACAGAACAGTCCATGTCCCTAACCCCTAACCCCTACACCACAGAACAGTCCATGCCCCTAACGCCTACACCACAGAACAGTCCATGTCCCAAACACCTATACCACAGAACAGTGCATGTCCCTAACCCCTACACCACAGAACAGTCCATGTCCCTAACCCCAAATCCCTACACCACAGAACAGTCCATGTCCCTAACCCCTACACCACAGAACAGTCCATGTCCCTAACCCCTACACCACAGAACAGTCCATGTCCCTAACCCGAAATCCCTACACCACAGAACAGTGCATGTCCTAACCCCTACACCACAGAACAGTCCATGTCCCTAACCCCTACACCACAGAAACAGTCCATCTCCCTAACCCCTACATCACAGAACAGTCCATGTCCCTAAACCCAAATCCCTACACCACAGAACAGTCCATGTCCCTAACCCCTACACTACAGAACAGTCCATGTCCTTAACCCCTAACCCCTACACTACAGAACAGTCCATGTCCCTAACCCCTACACCACAGAACAGTCCATGTCCTAACCCTAACCCCTACACCACAGAACAGTCCATGTCCTTAACCCCTAACCCCTACACAGAACAGTCCATGTCCCTAGCCTCTACACCGCAGAACAGTCCATGTCCCTAACACCTAACCCCTACACACAGAACAGTCCATGTCCCTAACGCCTACACCACACAGAACAGTCCATGTCCCAACCACCTATACCACAGAACAGTGAATGTCCCTAACCCCTACACCACAGAACAGTCCATGTCCCTAAGAAATCCCTACACCAAAGAACAGTCACGTCCCTAACCCAAAATCCCTACACCACAGAACAGTCCATGTCCCTAACCCCTACACCACAGAACAGTCCATGTCCCTAACCCCTACACCCAGAACAGTCCATGTCCCTAACGCCTACACCACAGACAGTCCATGTCCCAAACACCTATACCACAGAACAGTGCATGTCCCTAACCCCTACACCGCAGAACAGTCCATGTCCCTAACCCGAAATCCCTACACCACAGAACAGTCCATGTCCCTAACCCCTACACCAAAGAAACAGTCCATCTCCCTAACCCCTACACCACAGAACAGTCCATGTCCCTAAACCCCTACACCACAGAACAGTCAACGTCCCTAACCCCAAATCCCTACACCACAGAACAGTCCATGTCCCTAACCCGAAATCCCTACACCACACAACAGTCCATGTCCCTAACCCCTACACCACAAAACAGTCCATGTCCCTAACCCCAAATCCCTACACCACAGAAAAGTCCATGTCCTTAACCCCTATACCACAGAACAGTGCATGTCCCTAACCCCTATACCACAGAACAGGCCATGTCCCTAACCCCAAATCCCTACACCACAGAACAGTCCATGTCCGTAACCCCATACACCACAGAACAGTCAACGTCCCTAACCCCAAATCCCAACACCACAGAACAGTCCATGTCCCTAACCCCTATACCACAGAACAGTCCATGTCCCTAACCCCTACACCACAGAACAGTCCATGTCCCTAACCAAAAATCCCTACACCACAGAACAGTCCATGTCCCTAACCCCTACACCACAGAACAGTCCATGTCCCTAACCCCTACACCACAGAACAGTCCATGTCCCTAACCCAAAATCCCTACACCACAGAACAGTCCATGTCCCTAACCCCTACACCACAGAACAGTCCATGTCCCTAACCCAAAATCCCTACACCACAGAACAGTCCATGTCCCTAACCCCTACACCACAGAACAGTCCATGTCCCTAACTCCTAACCCCTACACCACAAACAGTCCATGTCCCTAACCCCAAATCCCTACACACAGAACAGTCCATGTCCCTAACCCCAAATCCCTACACCACAGAACAGTCCATGTCACTAACCCCTAACCCTATACCACAGAACAGTCCATGTCCCTAACCCAAACACTACAGAACAGTCCATGTCACTAACCCTAACCCCTATACCACAGAACAGTCCATGTCCCTAACCCAAACCACAGAACAGTCCATGTCCCTAACCCTAACCCTATACCACAGAACAGTCCATGTCCCTAACCCCTAACCCCTACCACAGAACAGTCCATGTCCCTAACCCAAACACTACAGAACAGTCCATGTCCTAACCCCTAACCCCTACACCACAGAACAGTCCATGTCCCTAACCCCTACACCAAAGAAACAGTCCATCTCCCTAACCCCTACATCACAGAACAGTCCATGTCCCTAAACCCAAATCCCTACACCACAGAACAGTCCATGTCCCTAACCCCTACACTACAGAACAGTCCATGTCCCTAACCCCTAACCCCTACACTACAGAACAGTCCATGTCCCTAACCCCTACACCACAGAACAGTCCATGTTCCTAACCCCTAACCCCTACACCACAGAACAGTCCATGTCCTTAACCCTAACCCCTACACCACAGAACAGTCCATGTCCCTAACCCTCCACACCACAGAACAGTCCATGTCCTAACACCTAACCCCTACACCACAGAACAGTCCATGTCCCTACCTACACCACAGACAGTCCATGTCCCTAACCCCTACACCACAGAACAGTCCATGTCCCTAACCCGAAATCCCTACACCAAAGAACAGTCAATGTCCCTAACCCAAAATCCCTACACCACAGAACAGTCCATGTCCCTAACCCCTACACCACAGAACAGTCCATGTCCCTAACCCCCCCTACACCACAGAACAGTCCATGTCCCTAACCCTAACCCCTACACCACAGAACAGTCCATGTCCCTAACACCTAACCCCTACACACAGAACAGTCCATGTCCCTAACCCTACACCACAGATCAGTCCATGTCCCAAACACCTATACCACAGAACAGTGCATGTCCCTAACCCCTACACCACAGAACAGTCCATGTCCCTAACCCCAAATCCCTACACCACAGAACAGTCCATGTCCCTAACCCCTTTACCACAGAACAGTCCATGTCCCTAACCCCTACACCACAGAACAGTCCATGTCCCTAACCCCTACACACAGAACAGTCCATGTCCCTACCCCAAACAGTCCATGTCCCTAACACCTAACCCCTACACACAGAACAGTCCATGTCCCTAACCCTACACCCAGAACAGTCCATGTCCCTAACCCCTACACCACAGAACAGTCCATGTCCCTAACCCGAAATCCCTACACCACAGAACAGTCCATGTCCCTAACCCAAAATCCCTACACCACAGAACAGTCCATGTCCCTAACACCCAGAACAGTCCATGTCCCTAGCCCCTACACCACAGAACAGTCCATGTCCTAACACCTAACCCCTACACCACAGAACAGTCCATGTCCCTAACACCTAACCCCTACACCGCAGAACAGTCCATGTCCCCCTAACGCCTACACCACAGATCAGTCCATGTCCCAAACACCTATACCACAGAACAGTGCATGTCCCTAACCCCTACACCACAGAACAGTCCATGTCCCTAACCCCAAATCCCTACACCACAGATCAGTCCATGTCCCAAACACCTATACCACAGAACAGTGCATGTCCCTAACCCCTACACCACAGAACAGTCCATGTCCCTAACCCCAAATCCCTACACCACAGAACAGTCCATGTCCCTAACCCCTTTACCACAGAACAGTGCATGTCCCTAACCCCTACACCACAGAACAGTCCATGTCCCTAACCCAAAATCCCTACACCACAGAACAGTCCATGTCCCTAACCCCATACACCACAGAACAGTCAACGTCCCTAACCCCAAATCCCAACACCACAGAACAGTCCATGTCCCTAACCCCTACACCACAGAACAGTCCATGTCCCTAACCCAAAATCCCTACACCACAGAACAGTCCATGTCCCTAACCCCTACACCACAGAACAGTCCATGTCCCTAACCCCTACACCACAGAACAGTCAACGTCCCTAACCCCAAATCCCTACACCACAGAACAGTCCATGTCCCTAACCCCTACACCACAGCACAGTCCATGTCCCTAACGCCTACACCACAAAACAGTCCATGTCCCTAAACCCAAATCCCTACACCGCAGAACAGTCCATGTCCCTAACCCCAAATCCCAACACCACAGAACAGTCCATGTCCCTAACCCCTACACCACAGAACAGTCCATGTCCCAAACCCAAAATCCCTACACCACAGAACAGTCCATGTCCCTAACCCCATACACCACAGAACAGTCCACGTCCCTAACCCCAAATCCCAACACCACAGAACAGTCCATGTCCCTAACCCCTACACCACAGAACAGTCCATGTCCCTAACCCAAAATCCCTACACCACAGAACAGTCCATGTCCCTAACCCCTACACCACAGAACAGTCCATGTCCCTAACCCCTACACCACAGAACAGTCCATGTCCCTAACCCCTACACCACAGAACAGTCCATGTCCCTAACCCAAAATCCCTACACCACAGAACAGTCCATGTCCCTAACCCCTACACCACAGAACAGTCCATGTCCCTAACCCCTACACCAAAGAAACAGTACATCTCCCTAACGCCTACATCACAGAACAGTCCATGTCCCTAAACCCAAATCCCTACACCACAGAATAGTCCATGTCCCTAACCCCTACACCACAGAACACTCAACGTCCCTAACCCCAAATCCCTACACCACAGAACAGTCCATGTCCCTAACCCCTACACCGCAGAACAGTCCATGTCCCTAGCCCCTACACCAAAGAAACAGTCCATCTCCTAACCCCTACATCACAGAACAGTCCATGTCCCTAAACCCAAATCCCTACACCACAGAACAGTCCATGTCCCTAACCCCTACACTACAGAAGAGTCCATGTCCTAACCCCAAACCCCTACACTACAGAAGAGTCCATGTCCCTAACCCCTACACCACAGAACAGTCCATGTTCCTAACCACTTACCCCTACACCACAGAACAGTCCATGTCCTTAACCCCTAACCCCTACACCGCAGAACAGTCCATGTCCCTAGCCTCTACACCGCAGAACAGTCCATGTCCCTAACACCTAACCTCTACACAGAACAGTCCATGTCCCTAACCCCTACACCACAGAACAGTCCATGTCCCTAACCCGAAATCCCTACACCACAGAACAGTCCATGTCCCTAAGCCCTACACCACAGAACAGTCCATGTCCCTAACCCCTACACCACAGAACAGTCCATGTCCCTAACCCTACACCACAGAACAGTCCATGTCCCTAACCCAAATCCCTACACCACAGAACAGTCCATGTCCCTAACCCCAAATCCCAACACCACAGAACAGTCCATGTCCCTAACCCCTACACCACAGAACAGTCCATGTCCCAAACCCAAAATCCCTACACCACAGAACAGTCCATGTCCCTAACCCCATACACCACAGAACAGTCAACGTCCCTAACCCCAAATCCCAACACCACAGAACAGTCCATGTCCCTAACCCCTACACCACAGAACAGTCCATGTCCCTAACCCAAAATCCCTACACCACAGAACAGTCCATGTCCCTAACCCCTACACCACAGAACAGTCCATGTCCCTAACCCCTACACCACAGAACAGTCCATGTCCCTAACCCCAAATCCCTACACCACAGAACAGTCCATGTCCCTAACCCCTACACCACAGAACAGTCCATGTCCCTAACGCCTACACCACAAAACAGTCCATGTCCCTAAACCCAAATCCCTACACCACAGAACAGTCCATGTCCCTAACCCCAAATCCCAACACCACAGAACAGTCCATGTCCCTAACCCCTACACCACAGAACAGTCCATGTCCCAAACCCAAAATCCCTACACCACAGAACAGTCCATGTCCCTAACCCCTACACCACAGAACAGTCCATGTCCCTAACCCCAAATCCCAACACCACAGAACAGTCCATGTCCCTAACCCCTACACCACAGAACAGTCCATGTCCCTAACCCAAAATCCCTACACCACAGAACAGTCCATGTCCCTAAACACCACAGAACAGTCCATGTCCCTAACCCCTACACCACAGAACAGTCCATGTCCCTAACCCCTACACCACAGAACAGTCCATGTCCCTAACCCAAAATCCCTACACCACAGAACAGTCCATGTCCCTAACCCCTACACCACAGAACAGTCCATGTCCCTAAACACCAAAGAAACAGTACATCTCCCTAACACATCACAGAACAGTCCATGTCCCTAAACCCAAATCCCTACACCACAGAACAGTCCATGTCCCTAACCCCTACACCACAGAACAGTCCATGTCCCTAACCCCAAATCCCTACACCACAGAACAGTCCATGTCCCTAACCCCTACACCACAGAACAGTCCATGTCCCTAAGCCCCTACACCAAAGAAACAGTCCATCTCCCGAACCCCTACATCACAGAACAGTCCATGTCCCTAAACCCAAATCCCTACACCACAGAACAGTCCATGTCCCTAACCCCTACACTACAGAAGAGTCCATGTCCTAACCCCGAACCCCTACACCACAGAACAGTCCAGTCCATGTCCCTAACCCCTACACCACAGAACAGTCCATGTCCTAACCAACCCCTACACCACAGAACAGTCCATGTCCCTAACCCTAACCCCTACACCACAGAACAGTCCATGTCCCTAACCCCTACACCACAGAACAGTCCATGTCCCTAACCCCAAACCCTACACCACAGAACAGTCCATGTCCCTAACCCCTACACCACAGAACAGTCCATGTCCCTAACCCCAAATCCCTACACCACAGAACAGTCCATGTCCCTAACCCCTACACCACAGAACAGTCCATGTCCCTAACCCCTACACCACAGAACAGTCCATGTCCTAACGCCTACACCACAAGAACAGTCCATGTCCCTAACCCAAATCCCTACACACAGAACAGTCCATGTCCCTAACCCCAAATCCCAACACCACAGAACAGTCCATGTCCCTAACCCCTACACCACAGAACAGTCCATGTCCCAAACCCAAAATCCCTACACCACAGAACAGTCCATGTCCCTAACCCCTACACCACAGAACAGTCCATGTCCCTAACCCCAAATCCCAACACCACAGAACAGTCCATGTCCCTAACCCCTACACCACAGAACAGTCCATGTCCCTAACCCAAAATCCCTACACCACAGAACAGTCCATGTCCCTAACCCCTACACCACAGAACAGTCCATGTCCCTAACCCCTACACCACAGAACAGTCCATGTCCCTAACCCCTACACCACAGAACAGTCCATGTCCCTAACCCAAAATCCCTACACCACAGAACAGTCCATGTCCCTAACCCCTACACCACAGAACAGTCCATGTCCCTAACCCCTACACACAGAACAGTCCATCTCCCTAACGCCTACACCACAGAACAGTCCATGTCCCTAAACCCAAATCCCTACACCACAGAACAGTCCATGTCCCTAACCCCTACACCACAGAACAGTCCATGTCCCTAACCCCAAATCCCTACACCACAGAACAGTCCATGTCCCTAACCCCTACACCACAGAACAGTCCATGTCCCTAGCCCCTACACCAAAGAAACAGTCCATCTCCCTAACCCCTACATCACAGAACAGTCCATGTCCCTAAACCCAAATCCCTACACCACAGAACAGTCCATGTCCCTAACCCCTACACTACAGAAGAGTCCATGTCCTTAAGAACCCCTACACTACAGAAGAGTCCATGTCCCTAACCCCTACACCACAGAACAGTCCATGTCCCTAACCCTACCCCTACACCACAGAACAGTCCATGTCCTTAACCCCTAACCCCTACACCGCAGAACAGTCCATGTCCCTCCCTAACCCAGAACAGTCCATGTCCCTAACACCTAACCTCTACACAGAACAGTCCATGTCCCTAACCCCTACACCACAGAACAGTCCATGTCCCTAACCCGAAATCCCTACACCACAGAACAGTCCATGTCCCTACCCCCCTACACCACAGAACAGTCCATGTCCCTAACCCCTACACCAAAGAAACAACATCTCCCTAACCTACATCACAGAACAGTCCATGTCCCTAAACCCAAATCCCTACACCACAGAACAGTCCATGTCCCTAACCCCTACACCACAGAACAGTCCATGTCCCTAACCCCAAATCCCTACACCACAGAACAGTCCATGTCCCTAACCCCTACACCACAGAACAGTCCATGTCCCTAACCCCTACACCACAGAACAGTCCATGTCCCTAACCCCTACACCACAGAACAGTCCATGTCCCTAACCTAACCCCTACACCACAGAACAGTCCATGTCCCTAACCCTACACCAATCAGTCCATGTCCCAAACACCTATACCACAGAACAGTGCATGTCCCTAACCCCTACACCACAGAACAGTCCATGTCCCTAACCCCAAATCCCACAGAACAGTCCTACACCACAGAACAGTCCATGTCCCTAACCCCTACACCACAGAACAGTCCATGTCCCTCCCAGAACACACCACAAAACAGTCCATGTCCCTAAACCCAAATCCCTACACCACAGAACAGTCCATGTCCCTAACCCCAAATCCCTACACCACAGAACAGTCCATGTCCCTAACCCCTACACCACAGAACAGTCCATGTCCCTAAACCCAAAATCCCTACACCACAGAACAGTCCATGTCCCTAACCCCTACACCACAGAACAGTCCATGTCCCTAACCCCAAATACACCACAGAACAGTCCATGTCCCTAACCCCCCCTACACCACAGAACAGTCCATGTCCCTAACCCAAAATCCCTACACCACAGAACAGTCCATGTCCCTAACCCCTACACCACAGAACAGTCCATGTCCCTAACCCCTACACCACAGAACAGTCCATGTCCCTAACCCCTACACCACAGAACAGTCCATGTCCTAAACCCAAAATCCCTACACCACAGAACAGTCCATGTCCCTAACCCCTACACCACAGAACAGTCCATGTCCCTAACCCTACACCAAAGAAACAGTCCATCTCCCTAACCCCTACACCACAGAACAGTCCATGTCCCTAACCCAAATCCCTACACCACAGAACAGTCCATGTCCCTAACCCCTACACCACAGAACAGTCCATGTCCCTAACCCCAAATCCCTACACCACAGAACAGTCCATGTCCCTAACCCCTACACCACAGAACAGTCCATGTCCCTAAGCCCCTACACCAAAGAAACAGTCCATCTCCCTAACCCCACATCACAGAACAGTCCATGTCCCTAAACCCAAATCCCTACACCACAGAACAGTCCATGTCCCTAACCCCTACACTACAGAACAGTCCATGTCCCCCCAAACCCCTACACTACAGAACAGTCCATGTCCCTAACCCCTACACCACAGAACAGTCCATGTTCCTAACCCTTACCCCTACACCACAGAACAGTCCATGTCCTAACCTTAACCCTAACCCCTACACCACAGAACAGTCCATGTCCCTAAGCCCTACACCCAGAACAGTCCATGTCCCTAACACCTAACTACCACAGAACAGTCCATGTCCCTAAACACCCAGAACAGTCCATGTCCCAAACCCTACACCACAGAACAGTGCATGTCCCTAACCCCTACACCACAGAACAGTCCATGTCCCTCCCTACACCACAGAACAGTCCCACAGAACAGTCCATGTCCCTAACGCCTACACCACAGAACAGTCCATGTCCCTAAACCCAAATCCCTACACCACAGAACAGTCCATGTCCCTAACCCCCCTACACCACAGAACAGTCCATGTCCCTAACCCCTACACCACAGAACAGTCCATGTCCCTAACCCAAAATCCCTACACCACAGAACAGTCCATGTCCCTAACCCCATACACCACAGAACAGTCCATGTCCCTAACCCCAAATCCCAACACCACAGAACAGTCCATGTCCCTAACCCTACACCACAGAACAGTCCATGTCCCTAACCCAAAATCCCTACACCACAGAACAGTCCATGTCCCTAACCCTACACCACAGAACAGTCCATGTCCCTAACCCTACACCACAGAACAGTCCATGTCCCTAACCCCTACACCACAGAACAGTCCATGTCCCTAACCCAAAATCCCTACACCACAGAACAGTCCATGTCCCTAACCCCTACACCACAGAACAGTCCATGTCCCTAACCCCTACACCAAAGAAACAGTACATCTCCCTAACGCCTACATCACAGAACAGTCCATGTCCCTAAACCCAAATCCCTACACCACAGAATAGTCCATGTCCCTAACCCCTACACCACAGAACAGTCAATGTCCCTAACCCCAAATCCCTACACCACAGAACAGTCCATGTCCCTAACCCCTACACCACAGAACAGTCCATGTCCCTAGCCCCTACACCAAAGAAACAGTCCATCTCCCGAACCCCTACATCACAGAACAGTCCATGTCCCTAAACCCAAATCCCTACACCACAGAACAGTCCATGTCCCTAACCCCTACACTACAGAAGAGTCCATGTCCTTAACCCCGAACCCCTACACTACAGAAGAGTCCATGTCCCTAACCCCTACACCACAGAACAGTCCATGTTCCTAACCAAACCCCTACACCACAGAACAGTCCATGTCCTTAACCCTAACCCCTACACCGCAGAACAGTCCATGTCCCTAGCCTCTACACCGCAGAACTGTCCATGTCCCTAACACCTAACCTCTACACCGCAGAACAGTCCATGTCCCTAACCCTACACCACAGAACAGTCCATGTCCCTAACCCGAAATCCCTACACCACAGAACAGTCCATGTCCCTAAGCCCTACACCACAGAACAGTCCATGTCCCTAACCCCTACACCAAAGAAACAGTACATCTCCCTAACGCCTACATCACAGAACAGTCCATGTCCCTAAACCCAAATCCCTACACCACAGAACAGTCCATGTCCCTAACCCCTACACCACAGAACAGTCAATGTCCCTAACCCAAATCCCTACACCACAGAACAGTCCATGTCCCTAACCCCTACACCACAGAACAGTCCATGTCCCTAGCCCCCCTACACCGCAGAACAGTCCATGTCCCTAACACCTAACCCCTACACCGCAGAACAGTCCATGTCCCTAACACCTAACCCCTACACCACAGAACAGTCCATGCCCTAACGCCTACACCACAGATCAGTCCATGTCCCAAACACCTATACCACAGAACAGTGCATGTCCCTAACCCCTACACCACAGAACAGTCCATGTCCCTAACCCCAAATCCCTATACCACAGAACAGTCCATGTCCCTAACCCCTTTACCACAGAACAGTACATGTCCCTAACCCCTACACCACAGAACAGTCCATGTCCCTAACCCTACACCACAGAACAGTGCATGTCCCTAAGCCCTACACCACAGAACAGTCCATGTCCCTAACCCCAAACTACACCACAGAAAAGTCCATGTCCCTAACCCCTATACCACAGAACAGTCCATGTACACCACAGAACAGTCAACGTCCCTAACCCCAAATCCCAACACCACAGAACAGTCCATGTCCCTAACCCCTACACCACAGAACAGTCCATGTCCCTAACCCAAAATCCCTACACCACAGAACAGTCCATGTCCCTAACCCCTACACCACAGAACAGTCCATGTCCCTAACCCCAAATCCCAACACCACAGAACAGTCCATGTCCCTAACCCCTACACCACAGAACAGTCCATGTCCTAACCCAAAATCCCTACACCACAGAACAGTCCATGTCCCTAACCCCTACACCACAGAACAGTCCATGTCCCTAACCCCTACACCACAGAACAGTCAACGTCCCTAACCCCAAATCCCTACACCACAGAACAGTCCATGTCCCTAACCCCTACACCACAGCACAGTCCATGTCCCTAACGCCTACACCACAAAACAGTCCATGTCCCTAAACCCAAATCCCTACACCGCAGAACAGTCCATGTCCCTAACCCCAAATCCCAACACCACAGAACAGTCCATGTCCCTAACCCCTACACCACAGAACAGTCCATGTCCCTAACCCAAAATCCCTACACCACAGAACAGTCCATGTCCCTAACCCCATACACCACAGAACAGTCAACGTCCCTAACCCCAAATCCCAACACCACAGAACAGTCCATGTCCCTAACCCCTACACCACAGAACAGTCCATGTCCCTAACCCAAAATCCCTACACCACAGAACAGTCCATGTCCCTAACCCCTACACCACAGAACAGTCCATGTCCCTAACCCAAAATCCCTACACCACAGCACAGTCCATGTCCCTAACGCCTACACCACAAAACAGTCCATGTCCCTAAACCCAAATCCCTACACCGCAGAACAGCCCATGCCCCTAACGCCTACACCACAGATCAGTCCATGTCCCAAACACCTATACCACAGAACAGTGCATGTCCCTAACCCCCACACCACAGAACAGTCCATGTCCCTAACCCCAAATCCCTACACCACAGAACAGTCCATGTCCCTAACCCCTTTACCACAGAACAGTGCATGTCCCTAACCCCTACACCACAGAACAGTCCATGTCCCTAACCCGAAAACCCTACACCACAGAACAGTGCATGTCCCTAAGCCCTACACCACAGAACAGTCCATCTCCCTAACCCCTACATCACAGAACAGTCCATGTCCCTAAACCCAAATCCCTACACCACAGAACAGTCCATGTCCCTAACCCCTACACCACAGAACAGTCCATGTCCTTAACCCCTAACCCCTACACTACAGAAGAGTCCATGTCCCTAACCCCTACACCACAGAACAGTCCATGTTCCTAACCACTTACCCCTACACCACAGAACAGTCCATGTCCTTAACCCCTAACCCCTACACCGCAGAACAGTCCATGTCCCTAGCCTCTACACCGCAGAACAGTCCATGTCCCTAACACCTAACCCCTACACCGCAGAACAGTCCATGTCCCTAACCCAAAATCCCTACACCACAGAACAGTCCATGTCCCTAACCCCATACACCACAGAACAGTCCATGTCCCTAACCCCAAATCCCAACACCACAGAACAGTCCATGTCCCTAACCCCTACACCACAGAACAGTCCATGTCCCTAACCCAAAATCCCTACACCACAGAACAGTCCATGTCCCTAACCCCTACACCACAGAACAGTCCATGTCCCTAACCCCTACACCACAGAACAGTCCATGTCCCTAACCCCTACACCACAGAACAGTCCATGTCCCTAACCCAAAATCCCTACACCACAGAACAGTCCATGTCCCTAACCCCTACACCACAGAACAGTCCATGTCCCTAACCCCTACACCAAAGAAACAGTACATCTCCCTAACCCCTACATCACAGAACAGTCCATGTCCCTAAACCCAAATCCCTACACCACAGAATAGTCCATGTCCCTAACCCCTACACCACAGAACACTCAACGTCCCTAACCCCAAATCCCTACACCACAGAACAGTCCATGTCCCTAACCCCTACACCAGAACAGTCCATGTCCCTAGCCCCTACACCAAAGAAACAGTCCATCTCCCTAACCCCTACATCACAGAACAGTCCATGTCCCTAAACCCAAATCCCTACACCACAGAACAGTCCATGTCCCTAACCCCTACACTACAGAAGAGTCCATGTCCTTAACCCCTAACCCCTACACTACAGAAGAGTCCATGTCCCTAACCCCTACACCACAGAACAGTCCATGTTCCTAACCACTTACCCCTACACCACAGAACAGTCCATGTCCTTAACCCCTAACCCCTACACCGCAGAACAGTCCATGTCCCTAGCCTCTACACCGCAGAACAGTCCATGTCCCTAACACCTAACCTCTACACCGCAGAACAGTCCATGTCCCTAACCCCTACACCACAGAACAGTCCATGTCCCTAACCCGAAATCCCTACACCACAGAACAGTGCATGTCCCTAAGCCCTACACCACAGAACAGTCCATGTCCCTAACCCCTACACCAAAGAAACAGTACATCTCCCTAACGCCTACATCACAGAACAGTCCATGTCCCTAAACCCAAATCCCTACACCACAGAATAGTCCATGTCCCTAACCCCTACACCACAGAACACTCAACGTCCCTAACCCCAAATCCCTACACCACAGAACAGTCCATGTCCCTAACCCCTACACCGCAGAACAGTCCATGTCCCTAGCCCCTACACCGCAGAACAGTCCATGTCCCTAACACCTAACCCCTACACCGCAGAACAGTCCATGTCCCTAACACCTAACCCCTACACCGCAGAACAGTCCATGCCCCTAACGCCTACACCACAGATCAGTCCATGTCCCAAACACCTATACCACAGAACAGTGCATGTCCCTAACCCCTACACCACAGAACAGTCCATGTCCCTAACCCCAAATCCCTATACCACAGAACAGTCCATGTCCCTAACCCCTTTACCACAGAACAGTACATGTCCCTAACCCCTACACCACAGAACAGTCCATGTCCCTAACCCGAAATCCCTACACCACAGAACAGTGCATGTCCCTAAGCCCTACACCACAAAACAGTCCATGTCCGTAACCCCAAATCCCTACACCACAGAAAAGTCCATGTCCCTAACCCCTATACCACAGAACAGTCCATGTCCCTAACCCCTACACCACAGAACAGTCAACGTCCCTAACCCCAAATCCCAACACCACAGAACAGTCCATGTCCCTAACCCCTACACCACAGAACAGTCCATGTCCCTAACCCAAAATCCCTACACCACAGAACAGTCCATGTCCCTAACCCCATACACCACAGAACAGTCCATGTCCCTAACCCCAAATCCCAACACCACAGAACAGTCCATGTCCCTAACCCCTACACCACAGAACAGTCCATGTCCCTAACCCAAAATCCCTACACCACAGAACAGTCCATGTCCCTAACCCCTACACCACAGAACAGTCCATGTCCCTAACCCCTACACCACAGAACAGTCCGTCCCTAACCCCAAATCCCTACACCACAGAACAGTCCATGTCCCTAACCCCTACACCACAGCACAGTCCATGTCCATGTCCCACAAAACAGTCCATGTCCCTAAACCCAAATCCCTACACCGCAGAACAGTCCATGTCCCTAACCCCAAATCCCAACACCACAGAACAGTCCATGTCCCTAACCCCTACACCACAGAACAGTCCATGTCCCTAACCCAAAATCCCTACACCACAGAACAGTCCATGTCCCTAACCCCATACACCACAGAACAGTCCATGTCCCTAACCCCAAATCCCAACACCACAGAACAGTCCATGTCCCTAACCCCTACACCACAGAACAGTCCATGTCCCTAACCCAAAATCCCTACACCACAGAACAGTCCATGTCCCTAACCCTACACCACAGAACAGTCCATGTCCCTAACCCAAAATCCCTACACCACAGCACAGTCCATGTCCCTAACGCCTACACCACAAAACAGTCCATGTCCCTAAACCCAAATCCCTACACCGCAGAACAGTCCATGTCCCTAACACCTAACCCCTACACAGAACAGTCCATGCCCCTAACGCCTACACCACAGATCAGTCCATGTCCCAAACACCTATACCACAGAACAGTCCATGTCCCTAACCCCTACACCACAGAACAGTCCATGTCCCTAACCCCAAATCCCTACACCACAGAACAGTCCATGTCCCTAACCCCTTTACCACAGAACAGTGCATGTCCCTAACCCCTACACCACAGAACAGTCCATGTCCCTAACCCGAAAACCCTACACCACAGAACAGTGCATGTCCCTAAGCCCTACACCACAGAACAGTCCATCTCCCTAACCCCTACATCACAGAACAGTCCATGTCCCTAAACCCAAATCCCTACACCACAGAACAGTCCATGTCCCTAACCCCTACACCACAGAACAGTCCATGTCCTTAACCCCTAACCCCTACACTACAGAAGAGTCCATGTCCCTAACCCCTACACCACAGAACAGTCCATGTTCCTAACCACTTACCCCTACACCACAGAACAGTCCATGTCCTTAACCCCTAACCCCTACACCGCAGAACAGTCCATGTCCCCCCCTACACCGCAGAACAGTCCATGTCCCTAACACCTAACCCTACACCACAGAACAGTCCATGTCCCTAACCCCTACACCACAGAACAGTCCATGTCCCTAACCCGAAATCCCTACACCACAGAACAGTCCATGTCCCTAACCCCTACACCAAAGAACAGTCCATCTCCCTAAACCCTACATCACAGAACAGTCCATGTCCCTAAACCCAAATCCCTACACCACAGAATAGTCCATGTCCCTAACCCCTACACCACAGAACACTCAATGTCCCTAACCCCAAATCCCTACACCATAGAACAGTCCATGTCCCTAACCCCTACACAGAACAGTCCATGTCCCTAGCCCCTACATCAAAGAAACAGTCCATCTCCCTAACCCCTACATCACAGAACAGTCCATGTCCCTAAACCCAAATCCCTACACCACAGAACAGTCCATGTCCCTAACCCCTACACTACAGAAGAGTCCATGTCCTAACCCCTAACCCCTACACACAGAACAGTCCATGTCCCTAACCCCTACACCACAGAACAGTCCATGTTCCTAACCCCTAACCCCTACACCACAGAACAGTCCATGTCCCTAACCCCTAACAGAACAGTCCATGTCCCTAGCCTCTACACCGCAGAACAGTCCATGTCCCTAACCCCTACACCACAGAACAGTCCATGTCCCTAACCCGAAATCCCTACACCACAGAACAGTGCATGTCCCTAAGCCCTACACCACAGAACAGTCCATGTCCCTAACCCCTACACCAAAGAAACAGTACATCTCCCTAACGCCTACATCACAGAACAGTCCATGTCCCTAAACCCAAATCCCTACACCACAGAATAGTCCATGTCCCTAACCCCTACACCACAGAACACTCAACGTCCCTAACCCCAAATCCCTACACCACAGAACAGTCCATGTCCCTAACCCTACACCGCAGAACAGTCCATGTCCCTAACCCCTACACCACAGAACAGTCCATGTCCCTAACACCTAACCCCTACACCGCAGAACAGTCCATGCCCCTAACCCCTACACCACAGAACAGTCCATGTCCCTAACCCCTACACCAAAGAACAGTCAACGTCCCTAACCCAAAATCCCTACACCACAGAACAGTCCATGTCCCTAACCCCTACACCGCAGAACAGTCCATGTCCCTAGCCCCTACACCGCAGAACAGTCCATGTCCCTAACACCTAACCCCTACACCGCAGAACAGTCCATGCCCCTAACGCCTACACCACAGATCAGTCCATGTCCCAAACACCTATACCACAGAACAGTGCATGTCCCTAACCCCTACACCACAGAACAGTCCATGTCCCTAACCCCAAATCCCTACACCACAGAACAGTCCATGTCCCTAACCCCTTTACCACAGAACAGTACATGTCCCTAACCCCTACACCACAGAACAGTCCATGTCCCTAACCCGAAATCCCTACACCACAGAACAGTGCATGTCCCTAAGCCCTACACCACAGAACAGTCCATGTCCCTAACCCCTACACCAAAGAAACAGTCCATCTCCCTAACCCCTACATCACAGAACAGTCCATGTCCCTAAACCCAAATCCCTACACCACAGAACAGTCCATGTCCCTAACCCCTACACTACAGATGAGTCCATGTCCTTAACCCCTAACCCCTACACCACAGAACAGTCCATGTCCCTAACCCCTACACCACAGAATAGTCCATGTCCCTAACCCCTACACCACAAAACAGTCCATGTCCCTAAACCCAAATCCCTACACCACAGAACAGTCCATGTCCCTAACCCCTACACCACAGCACAGTCCATGTCCCTAACCCCTACACGGCAAAACAGTCCATGTCCCTAACCCCAAATCACTACACCACAGAACAGTCCATGTCCCTAACCCCTACACCACAGAACAGTCCATGTCCCTAACCCAAAATCCCTACACACCAGAACAGTCCATGTTCCTAACCCCAAATCCCTACACCACAGAACAGTCCATGTCACTAACCCCTAACCCCTATACCACAGAACAGTCCATGTCCCTAACCCCAACACTACAGAACAGTCCATGTCACTAACCCCTACACTACAGAACAGTCCATGTCCCTAACTCCTAACCCCTACACCACTAAACAGTCTATGTCCCTAACCCCAAATCCCTACACACCAGAACAGTCCATGTCCCTAACCACAAATCCCTACACCACAGAACAGTCCATGTCACTAACCCCTAACCCCTATACCACAGAACAGTCCATGTCCCTAACCCAAACACTACAGAACAGTCCATGTCACTAACCCCTAACCCCTATACCACAGAACAGTCCATGTCCCTAACCCAAACACTACAGAATAGTCCATGTCCCTAAGCCCTAACCCCTATACCACAGAACAGTCCATGTCACTAACCCCTAACCCCTATACCACAGAACAGTCCATGTCCCTAACCCAAACACTACAGAACAGTCCATGTCACTAACCCCTAACCCCTACACCACAGAACAGTCCATGTCCCTAACCCCTACACCAAAGAAACAGTCCATCTCCCTAACCCCTACATCACAGAACAGTCCATGTCCCTAAACCCAAATCCCTACACCACAGAACAGTCCATGTCCCTAACCCCTACACTACAAGAGAGTCCAGTCCATGTCCTTAACCCCTAACCCTACACTACAGAAGAGTCCATGTCCCTAACCCCTACACCACAGAACAGTCCATGTTCCTAACCCCTAACCCCTACACCACAGAACAGTCCATGTCCTAACCCTAACCCCTACACCGCAGAACAGTCCATGTCCCTACCCTCCACACACAGAACAGTCCATGTCCTAACACCTAACCCCTACACCACAGAACAGTCCATGTCCCTAACCCTACACCACAGAACAGTCCATGTCCCTAACCCCTACACCACAGAACAGTCCATGTCCCTAACCCAAATCCCTACACCACAGAACAGTCCATGTCCCTAACCCCTACACCACAGAACAGTCCATGTCCCTAACCCCAAATCCCTACACCACAGAACAGTCCATGTCCCTAACCCCTACACCACAGAACAGTCCATGTCCCTAACCCCTACACCACAGAACAGTCCATGTCCCTAACACCTAACCCCTACACCACAGAACAGTCCATGTCCCTCCCTAACCACAGAACAGTCCATGTCCCTAACCCCAAATACACCACAGAACAGTCCATGTCCCTAACCCCATACCACAGAACAGTCCATGTCCCTAACCCCTACACCACAGAACAGTCCATGTCCCTAACCAAAAAATCCCTACACCACAGAACAGTCCATGTCCCTAACCCCTACACCACAGAACAGTCCATGTCCCTAACCCCTACACCACAGAACAGTCCATGTCCCTAACCCAAAAACCCCTACACCACAGAACAGTCCATGTCCCTAACCCCTACACCACAGAACAGTCCATGTCCCTAACCCAAATCCCTACACCACAGAACAGTCCATGTCCCTAACCCCTACACCACAGAACAGTCCATGTCCCTAACCCAAACCCCTACACCACAGAACAGTCCATGTCCCTAACCCCCCCTACACCACAGAACAGTCCATGTCCCTAACCCCAAATCCCCACACCACAGAACAGTCCATGTCCCTAACCCTAACCCTACCACAGAACAGTCCATGTCCCTAACCCAAACACACAGAACAGTCCATGTCCCTAACCCTAACCCCTACACCACAGAACAGTCCATGTCCCTAACCCAAACACCACAGAACAGTCCATGTCCCTAACCCCTACACCACAGAACAGTCCATGTCCCTAACCCCCCTACACCACAGAACAGTCCATGTCCCTAACCCCTAACCAACCCTACACAGAACAGTCCATGTCCCTAACCCAAACCCCTACACCACAGAACAGTCCATGTCCCTAACCCCTACACCACAGAAACAGTCCATGTCCCTAACCCCTACATCACAGAACAGTCCATGTCCCTAACCCAAATCCCTACACCACAGAACAGTCCATGTCCCTAACCCCTACACCTACAGAACAGTCCATGTCCCTAACCCTAACCCCTACACACAGAACAGTCCATGTCCCTAACCCAAACACCACAGAACAGTCCATGTCCCTAACCCCTACACCACAGAACAGTCCATGTCCTAACCCTAACCCCTACACCACAGAACAGTCCATGTCCCTAACCCCCTACACCACAGAACAGTCCATGTCCCTAACACCTAACCCTACACCACAGAACAGTCCATGTCCCTAACACCTAACCACAGAACAGTCCATGTCCCTAACCCCTACACCACAGAACAGTCCATGTCCCTAACCCCCCTACACACAGAACAGTCCATGTCCCTAACCCAAATCCCTACACCACAGAACAGTCCATGTCCCCTACACCACAGAACAGTCCATGTCCCTAACCCCTACACCACAGAACAGTCCATGTCCCTAAACCCAAACCCCTACACCACAGAACAGTCCATGTCCCTAACCCTAACCCCTACACCACAGAACAGTCCATGTCCCTAACCCTACACCACAGAACAGTCCATGTCCCAAACACCTATACCACAGAACAGTCCATGTCCCTAACCCCTACACCACAGAACAGTCCATGTCCCTAACCCCAAATCCCTACACCACAGAACAGTCCATGTCCCTAACCCTTTACCACAGAACAGTCCATGTCCCTAACCCCTACACCACAGAACAGTCCATGTCCCTAAACCCAAATCCCTACACCACAGAACAGTCCATGTCCCAGTAACCCCTACACCACAGAACAGTCCATGTCCCTAACCCAAATCCCTACACCACAGAACAGTCCATGTCCCTAACCCCTACACCACAGAACAGTCCATGTCCCTAACCCCAAATCCCTACACCACAGAACAGTCCATGTCCCTAAAAATCCCTACACCACAGAACAGTCCATGTCCCTAACCCCTACACCACAGAACAGTCCATGTCCCTAACCCCTACACCACAGAACAGTCCATGTCCCTAACCCCAAATCCCTACACCACAGAACAGTCCATGTCCCTAAACCTAACCCCTACACCACAGAACAGTCCATGTCCCTAACGCCTACACCCAGAACAGTCCATGTCCCAAACCCTACACCACAGAACAGTCCATGTCCCTAACCCCTACACCACAGAACAGTCCATGTCCCTAACCCCAAATCCCTACACCACAGAACAGTCCATGTCCTAACCCTAACCCCCTACACCACAGAACAGTCCATGTCCCTAACCCCTACACCACAGAACAGTCCATGTCCCTAACCCTCCCTACACCACAGAACAGTCCATGTCCCTAACCCCTTTACCACAGAACAGTCCATGTCCCTAACCCTACACCACAGAACAGTCCATGTCCCTAACCCAAATCCCTACACCACAGAACAGTCCATGTCCCTAACCCCTACACCACAGAACAGTCCATGTCCCTAACCCAAATCCCAACACCACAGAACAGTCCATGTCCCTAACCCCTACACCACAGAACAGTCCATGTCCCTAACCCAAATCCCTACACCACAGAACAGTCCATGTCCCTAACCCCTACACCACAGAACAGTCCATGTCCCTAACCCCTACACCACAGAACAGTCCATGTCCCTAACCCCAAATCCCTACACCACAGAACAGTCCATGTCCCTAACCCCTACACCCAGAACAGTCCATGTCCCTAACCCTACTCCCACAGAACAGTCCATGTCCCTAACCCAAATCCCTACACCACAGAACAGTCCATGTCCCTAACCCTACACCACAGAACAGTCCATGTCCCTAACCCCTACACCACAGAACAGTCCATGTCCTAAACCTAAAAACCCTACACCACAGAACAGTCCATGTCCCTAACCCCATAACCACACCACAGAACAGTCCATCCCTAACCCCAAATCCCAACACCACAGAACAGTCCATGTCCCTAACCCCTACACCACAGAACAACCATGTCCCTAACCCACTACACCACAGAACAGTCCATGTCCCTAACCCCCAAATCCCTACACCACAGAACAGTCCATGTCCTAACCCCTACACCACAGAACAGTCCATGTCCCTAACCCCTACACCACAGAACAGTCCATGTCCCTAACCCTAATCCCTACACCACAGAACAGTCCATGTCCCTAACCCCTACACCACAGAACAGTCCATGTCCCTAACCCCTACACCAAAGAAATCAGTACATCTCCCTAACGCCTACATCACAGAACAGTCCATGTCCCTAAACCCAAATCCCTACACCACAGAACAGTCCATGTCCCTAACCCCTACACCACAGAACAGTCCATGTCCCTAACCCCAAATCCCTACACCACAGAACAGTCCATGTCCCTAACCCCTACACCTACACCACAGAACAGTCCATGTCCCTAGCCCCTACACCAAAGAAACAGTCCATCTCCCTAACCCCTACATCACAGAACAGTCCATGTCCCTAAACCCAAATCCCTACACCACAGAACAGTCCATGTCCCTAACCCCTACACTACAGAAGAGTCCATGTCCTTCCCTAACCCCTACACCACAGAACAGTCCATGTCCCTAACCCCTACACCACAGAACAGTCCATGTTCCTAACCCTTACCCCTACACCACAGAACAGTCCATGTCTTAACCCCTAACCCCTACACACAGAACAGTCCATGTCCCTAGCCTCTACACCACAGAACAGTCCATGTCCCTAACACCTAACCTCTACACCACAGAACAGTCCATGTCCCTAACCCCTACACCACAGAACAGTCCATGTCCCTAACCCGAAATCCCTACACCACAGAACAGTCCATGTCCCTAAGCCCTACACCACAGAACAGTCCATGTAACCCCTACACCACAGAACAGTCCATGTCCCTAACCCTACACCACAGAACAGTCCATGTCCCTAACCCAAATCCCTACACCACAGAACAGTCCATGTCCCTAACCCCAAATCCCAACACCACAGAACAGTCCATGTCCCTAACCCCTACACCCAGAACAGTCCATGTCCCAAACCCAAAATCCCTACACCACAGAACAGTCCATGTCCCTAACCCCATACACCACAGAACAGTCCATGTCCCTAACCCCAAATCCCTACACCACAGAACAGTCCATGTCCCTAACCCCTACACCACAGAACAGTCCATGTCCCTAACCCAAAATCCCTACACCACAGAACAGTCCATGTCCCTAAACCCCTACACCACAGAACAGTCCATGTCCCTAACCCCTACACCACAGAACAGTCAATGTCCCTAACCCCAAATCCCTACACCACAGAACAGTCCATGTCCCTAACAGTCCATGTAAACCCTACACCACAAAACAGTCCATGTCCCTAAACCCAAATCCCTACACCACAGAACAGTCCATGTCCCTAACCCCAAATCCCTACACCACAGAACAGTCCATGTCCCTAACCCCTACACCACAGAACAGTCCATGTCCCAAACCCAAAATCCCTACACCACAGAACAGTCCATGTCCCTAACCCCTACACCACAGAACAGTCCATGTCCCTAACCCCAAATCCCAACACCACAGAACAGTCCATGTCCCTAACCCCTACACCACAGAACAGTCCATGTCCCTAACCCAAAATCCCTACACCACAGAACAGTCCATGTCCCTAACCCCTACACCACAGAACAGTCCATGTCCCTAACCCCTACACCACAGAACAGTCCATGTCCCTAACCCCTACACCACAGAACAGTCCATGTCCCTAACCCAAAATCCCTACACCACAGAACAGTCCATGTCCCTAACCCCTACACCACAGAACAGTCCATGTCCCTAACCCCTACACCAAAGAAACAGTACATCTCCCTAACGCCTACATCACAGAACAGTCCATGTCCCTAAACCCAAATCCCTACACCACAGAATAGTCCATGTCCCTAACCCCTACACCACAGAACACTCAACGTCCCTAACCCCAAATCCCTACACCACAGAACAGTCCATGTCCCTAACCCCTACACCACAGAACAGTCCATGTCCCTAGCCCCTACACCAAAGAACAGTCCATCTCCCTAACCCCTACATCACAGAACAGTCCATGTCCCTAAACCCAAATCCCTACACCACAGAACAGTCCATGTCCCTAACCCCTACACTACAGAAGAGTCCATGTCCTTAACCCCTAACCCCTACACTACAGAACAGTCCATGTCCCTAACCCCTACACCACAGAACAGTCCATGTTCCTAACCCTAACCCCTACACCACAGAACAGTCCATGTCCCTAACCCCTACACCGCAGAACAGTCCATGTCCCTAGCCTCTACACCACAGAACAGTCCATGTCCCTAACACCTAACCTCTACACCGCAGAACAGTCCATGTCCCTAACCCCTACACCACAGAACAGTCCATGTCCCTAACCCGAAATCCCTACACCACAGAACAGTGCATGTCCCTAAGCCCTACACCACAGAACAGTCCATGTCCCTAACCCCTACACCACAGCACAGTCCATGTCCCTAACGCCTACACCACAAAACAGTCCATGTCCCTAAACCCAAATCCCTACACCGCAGAACAGTCCATGTCCCTAACCCCAAATCCCAACACCACAGAACAGTCCATGTCCCTAACCCCTACACCACAGAACAGTCCATGTCCCAAACCCAAAATCCCTACACCACAGAACAGTCCATGTCCCTAACCCCATACACCACAGAACAGTCAACGTCCCTAACCCCAAATCCCAACACCACAGAACAGTCCATGTCCCTAACCCCTACACCACAGAACAGTCCATGTCCCTAACCCAAAATCCCTACACCACAGAACAGTCCATGTCCCTAACCCCTACACCACAGAACAGTCCATGTCCCTAACCCCTACACCACAGAACAGTCCATGTCCCTAACCCCTACACCACAGAACAGTCCATGTCCCTAACCCAAAATCCCTACACCACAGAACAGTCCATGTCCCTAACCCCTACACCACAGAACAGTCCATGTCCCTAACCCCTACACCAAAGAAACAGTACATCTCCCTAACGCCTACATCACAGAACAGTCCATGTCCCTAAACCCAAATCCCTACACCACAGAATAGTCCATGTCCCTAACCCCTACACCACAGAACACTCAACGTCCCTAACCCCAAATCCCTACACCACAGAACAGTCCATGTCCCTAACCCCTACACCGCAGAACAGTCCATGTCCCTAGCCCCTACACCAAAGAAACAGTCCATCTCCCTAACCCCTACATCACAGAACAGTCCATGTCCCTAAACCCAAATCCCTACACCACAGAACAGTCCATGTCCCTAACCCCTACACTACAGAAGAGTCCATGTCCTTAACCCCGAACCCCTACACTACAGAAGAGTCCATGTCCCTAACCCCTACACCACAGAACAGTCCATGTTCCTAACCACTTACCCCTACACCACAGAACAGTCCATGTCCTTAACCCCTAACCCCTACACCGCAGAACAGTCCATGTCCCTAGCCTCTACACCGCAGAACTGTCCATGTCCCTAACACCTAACCTCTACACCGCAGAACAGTCCATGTCCCTAACCCCTACACCACAGAACAGTCCATGTCCCTAACCCGAAATCCCTACACCACAGAACAGTGCATGTCCCTAAGCCCTACACCACAGAACAGTCCATGTCCCTAACCCCTACACCAAAGAAACAGTACATCTCCCTAACGCCTACATCACAGAACAGTCCATGTCCCTAAACCCAAATCCCTACACCACAGAATAGTCCATGTCCCTAACCCCTACACCACAGAACAGTCCAACGTCCCTAACCCCAAATCCCTACACCACAGAACAGTCCATGTCCCTAACCCCTACACCCAGAACAGTCCATGTCCCTAGCCCCTACACCGCAGAACAGTCCATGTCCCTAACACCTAACCCCTACACCACAGAACAGTCCATGTCCCTAACACCTAACCCCTACACCCAGAACAGTCCATGCCCCTAACGCCTACACCACAGATCAGTCCATGTCCCAAACACCTATACCACAGAACAGTGCATGTCCCTAACCCCTACACCACAGAACAGTCCATGTCCCTAACCCCAAATCCCTACACCACAGAACAGTCCATGTCCCTAACCCCTTTACCACAGAACAGTACATGTCCCTAACCCCTACACCACAGAACAGTCCATGTCCCTAACCCGAAATCCCTACACCACAGAACAGTGCATGTCCCTAAGCCCTACACCACAAAACAGTCCATGTCCGTAACCCCAAATCCCTACACCACAGAAAAGTCCATGTCCCTAACCCCTATACCACAGAACAGTCCATGTCCCTAACCCCTACACCACAGAACAGTCCATGTCCCTAACCCCAAATCCCAACACCACAGAACAGTCCATGTCCCTAACCCCTACACCACAGAACAGTCCATGTCCCTAACCCAAAATCCCTACACCACAGAACAGTCCATGTCCCTAACCCCATACACCACAGAACAGTCAACGTCCCTAACCCCAAATCCCAACACCACAGAACAGTCCATGTCCCTAACCCCTACACCACAGAACAGTCCATGTCCCTAACCCAAAATCCCTACACCACAGAACAGTCCATGTCCCTAACCCCTACACCACAGAACAGTCCATGTCCCTAACCCCTACACCACAGAACAGTCAACGTCCCTAACCCCAAATCCCTACACCACAGAACAGTCCATGTCCTAACCCCTACACCACAACAGTCCATGTCCCTAACGCCTACACCACAAAACAGTCCATGTCCCTAAACCCAAATCCCTACACAGAACAGTCCATGTCCCTAACCCCAAATCCCAACACCACAGAACAGTCCATGTCCCTAACCCCTACACCACAGAACAGTCCATGTCCCTAACCCAAAATCCCTACACCACAGAACAGTCCATGTCCCTAACCCCATACACCACAGAACAGTCAACGTCCCTAACCCCAAATCCCAACACCACAGAACAGTCCATGTCCCTAACCCCTACACCACAGAACAGTCCATGTCCCTAACCCAAAATCCCTACACCACAGAACAGTCCATGTCCCTAACCCCTACACCACAGAACAGTCCATGTCCCTAACCCAAAATCCCTACACCACAGCACAGTCCATGTCCCTAACGCCTACACCACAAAACAGTCCATGTCCCTAAACCCAAATCCCTACACCGCAGAACAGTCCATGTCCCTAACACCTAACCCCTACACCACAGAACAGTCCATGCCCCTAACCCTACACCACAGATCAGTCCATGTCCCAAACACCTATACCACAGAACAGTGCATGTCCCTAACCCCACACCACAGAACAGTCCATGTCCCTAACCCCAAATCCCTACACCACAGAACAGTCCATGTCCCTAACCCCTTTACCACAGAACAGTGCATGTCCCTAACCCCTACACCACAGAACAGTCCATGTCCCTAAGAAAACCCTACACCACAGAACCATGTCCCTAAGCCCTACACCACAGAACAGTCCATCCCTAACCCCTACATCACAGAACAGTCCATGTCCCTAACCCAAATCCCTACACCACAGAACAGTCCATGTCCCTAACCCCTACACCACAGAACAGTCCATGTCCTAACCCTAACCCCTACACTACAGAACAGTCCATGTCCCTAACCCCTACACCACAGAACAGTCCATGTTCCTAACCCTTACCCTACACCACAGAACAGTCCATGTCCTTAACCCTAACCCCTACACCCAGAACAGTCCATGTCCCTAGCCCTACACCACAGAACAGTCCATGTAACCCTAACCCCTACACCACAGAACAGTCCATGTCCCTAACCCAAAATCCCTACACCACAGAACAGTCCATGTCCCTAACCCCATACACCACAGAACAGTCAATGTCCCTAACCCCAAATCCCAACACCACAGAACAGTCCATGTCCCTAACCCCTACACCACAGAACAGTCCATGTCCCTAACCCAAAATCCCTACACCACAGAACAGTCCATGTCCCTAACCCCTACACCACAGAACAGTCCATGTCCCTAACCCTACACCACAGAACAGTCCATGTCCCTAACCCCTACACCACAGAACAGTCCATGTCCCTAACCCAAAATCCCTACACCACAGAACAGTCCATGTCCCTAACCCCTACACCACAGAACAGTCCATGTCCCTAACCCCTACACCAAAGAAACAGTACATCTCCCTAACGCCTACATCACAGAACAGTCCATGTCCCTAAACCCAAATCCCTACACCACAGAATAGTCCATGTCCCTAACCCCTACACCACAGAACACTCAACGTCCCTAACCCCAAATCCCTACACCACAGAACAGTCCATGTCCCTAACCCCTACACCGCAGAACAGTCCATGTCCCTAGCCCCTACACCAAAGAAACAGTCCATCTCCCGAACCCCTACATCACAGAACAGTCCATGTCCCTAAACCCAAATCCCTACACCACAGAACAGTCCATGTCCCTAACCCCTACACTACAGAAGAGTCCATGTCCTTAACCCCGAACCCCTACACTACAGAAGAGTCCATGTCCCTAACCCCTACACCACAGAACAGTCCATGTTCCTAACCACTTACCCCTACACCACAGAACAGTCCATGTCCTTAACCCCTAACCCCTACACCGCAGAACAGTCCATGTCCCTAGCCTCTACACCGCAGAACAGTCCATGTCCCTAACACCTAACCTCTACACCACAGAACAGTCCATGTCCCTAACCCCTACACCACAGAACAGTCCATGTCCCTAACCCGAAATCCCTACACCACAGAACAGTGCATGTCCCTAAGCCCTACACCACAGAACAGTCCATGTCCCTAACCCCTACACCAAAGAAACAGTACATCTCCCTAACGCCTACATCACAGAACAGTCCATGTCCCTAAACCCAAATCCCTACACCACAGAATAGTCCATGTACACCACAGAACACTCAACGTCCCTAACCCAAAATCCCTACACCACAGAACAGTCCATGTCCCTAACCCCTACACCGCAGAACAGTCCATGTCCCTAGCCCCTACACCGCAGAACAGTCCATGTCCCTAACACCTAACCCCTACACCGCAGAACAGTCCATGTCCCTAACACCTAACCCCTACACCGCAGAACAGTCCATGCCCCTAACGCCTACACCACAGATCAGTCCATGTCCCAAACACCTATACCACAGAACAGTGCATGTCCCTAACCCCTACACCACAGAACAGTCCATGTCCCTAACCCCAAATCCCTACACCACAGAACAGTCCATGTCCCTAACCCCTTTACCACAGAACAGTACATGTCCCTAACCCCTACACCACAGAACAGTCCATGTCCCTAACCCGAAATCCCTACACCACAGAACAGTGCATGTCCCTAAGCCCTACACCACAAAACAGTCCATGTCCGTAACCCCAAATCCCTACACCACAGAAAAGTCCATGTCCCTAACCCCTATACCACAGAACAGTCCATGTCCCTAACCCCTACACCACAGAACAGTCAACGTCCCTAACCCCAAATCCCAACACCACAGAACAGTCCATGTCCCTAACCCCTACACCACAGAACAGTCCATGTCCCTAACCCAAAATCCCTACACCACAGAACAGTCCATGTCCCTAACCCCTACACCACAGAACAGTCCACGTCCCTAACCCCAAATCCCAACACCACAGAACAGTCCATGTCCCTAACCCCTACACCACAGAACAGTCCATGTCCCTAACCCAAAATCCCTACACCACAGAACAGTCCATGTCCCTAACCCCTACACCACAGAACAGTCCATGTCCCTAACCCCTACACCACAGAACAGTCCATGTCCCTAACCCCAAATCCCTACACCACAGAACAGTCCATGTCCCTAACCCTACACCACAGCACAGTCCATGTCCCTAACGCCTACACCACAAAACAGTCCATGTCCCTAAACCCAAATCCCTACACCACAGAACAGTCCATGTCCCTAACCCCAAATCCCTACACCACAGAACAGTCCATGTCCCTAACCCCTACACCACAGAACAGTCCATGTCCCTAACCCAAAATCCCTACACCACAGAACAGTCCATGTCCCTAACCCCATACACCACAGAACAGTCAACATGTCCCTAACCCCAAATCCCAACACCACAGAACAGTCCATGTCCTAACCCCTAACCCCTACACCACAGAACAGTCCATGTCCCTAACCCAAAATCCCTACACCACAGAACAGTCCATGTCCCTAACCCCTACACCACAGAACAGTCCATGTCCCTAACCCAAAATCCCTACACCACAGCACAGTCCATGTCCCTAACGCCTACACCACAAAACAGTCCATGTCCCTAAACCCAAATCCCTACACCGCAGAACAGTCCATGTCCCTAACACCTAACCCCTACACCGCAGAACAGCCCATGCCCCTAACGCCTACACCACAGATCAGTCCATGTCCCAAACACCTATACCACAGAACAGTGCATGTCCCTAACCCCCACACCACAGAACAGTCCATGTCCCTAACCCCAAATCCCTACACCACAGAACAGTCCATGTCCCTAACCCCTTACACCACAGAACAGTGCATGTCCCTAACCCCTACACCACAGAACAGTCCATGTCCCTAACCCGAAAACCCTACACCACAGAACAGTGCATGTCCCTAAGCCCTACACCACAGAACAGTCCATCTCCCTAACCCCTACATCACAGAACAGTCCATGTCCCTAAACCCAAATCCCTACACCACAGAACAGTCCATGTCCCTAACCCCTACACCACAGAACAGTCCATGTCCTAACCCTAACCCCTACACACAGAACAGTCCATGTCCCTAACCCCTACACCACAGAACAGTCCATGTCCTAACCCTAACCCCTACACCACAGAACAGTCCATGTCCTTAACCCCTAAACACCGCAGAACAGTCCATGTCCCTAGCCCTACACCACAGAACAGTCCATGTCCCTCCCTAACCCCTACACCACAGAACAGTCCATGTCCCTAAACCAAAATCCCTACACCACAGAACAGTCCATGTCCCTCCCTACACCACAGAACAGTCAACGTCCCTAACCCCAAATCCCAACACCACAGAACAGTCCATGTCCCTAACCCCTACACCACAGAACAGTCCATGTCCCTAACCCAAATCCCTACACCACAGAACAGTCCATGTCCCTAACCCCTACACCACAGAACAGTCCATGTCCCTAACCCCTACACCACAGAACAGTCCATGTCCCTAACCCCTACACCACAGAACAGTCCATGTCCCTAACCCAAAATCCCTACACCACAGAACAGTCCATGTCCCTAACCCCTACACCACAGAACAGTCCATGTCCCTAACCCCTACACCAAAGAAACAGTACATCTCCCTAACGCCTACATCACAGAACAGTCCATGTCCCTAAACCCAAATCCCTACACCACAGAATAGTCCATGTCCCTAACCCCTACACCACAGAACAGTCCAACGTCCCTAACCCCAAATCCCTACACCACAGAACAGTCCATGTCCCTAACCCCTACACCACAGAACAGTCCATGTCCCTAGCCCCTACACCAAAGAAACAGTCCATCTCCCTAACCCCTACATCACAGAACAGTCCATGTCCCTAAACCCAAATCCCTACACCACAGAACAGTCCATGTCCCTAACCCCTACACTACAGAAGAGTCCATGTCCTTAACCCTAACCCCTACACTACAGAAGAGTCCATGTCCCTAACCCCTACACCACAGAACAGTCCATGTTCCTAACCACTTACCCCTACACCACAGAACAGTCCATGTCCTTAACCCCTAACCCCTACACCGCAGAACAGTCCATGTCCCTAGCCTCTACACCGCAGAACAGTCCATGTCCCTAACACCTAACCTCTACACCGCAGAACAGTCCATGTCCCTAACCCCTACACCACAGAACAGTCCATGTCCCTAACCCGAAATCCCTACACCACAGAACAGTGCATGTCCCTAAGCCCTACACCACAGAACAGTCCATGTCCCTAACCCCTACACCAAAGAAACAGTACATCTCCCTAACGCCTACATCACAGAACAGTCCATGTCCCTAAACCCAAATCCCTACACCACAGAATAGTCCATGTCCCTAACCCCTACACCACAGAACACTCAACGTCCCTAACCCCAAATCCCTACACCACAGAACAGTCCATGTCCCTAACCCCTACACCGCAGAACAGTCCATGTCCCTAGCCCCTACACCGCAGAACAGTCCATGTCCCTAACACCTAACCCCTACACACAGAACAGTCCATGTCCCTAACACCTAACCCCTACACCGCAGAACAGTCCATGCCCCTAAGCCTACACCACAGACAGTCCATGTCCCTAACCACAGAACAGTCCATGTCCCTAACCCCTACACCACAGAACAGTCCATGTCCCTAACCCCAAATCCCTATACCACAGAACAGTCCATGTCCCTAACCCCTAACCACAGAACAGTACATGTCCCTAACCCCTACACCACAGAACAGTCCATGTCCCTAACCCGAAATCCCTACACCACAGAACAGTGCATGTCCCTAAGCCCTACACCACAAAACAGTCCATGTCCGTAACCCCAAATCCCTACACCACAGAAAAGTCCATGTCCCTAACCCCTATACCACAGAACAGTCCATGTCCCTAACCCCAACACCACAGAACAGTCCATGTCCCTAACCCCAAATCCCAACACCACAGAACAGTCCATGTCCCTAACCCCTACACCACAGAACAGTCCATGTCCCTAACCCAAAATCCCTACACCACAGAACAGTCCATGTCCCTAACCCCATACACCACAGAACAGTCCATGTCCCTAACCCCAAATCCCAACACCACAGAACAGTCCATGTCCCTAACCCCTACACCACAGAACAGTCCATGTCCCTAACCCAAAATCCCTACACCACAGAACAGTCCATGTCCCTAACCCCTACACCACAGAAAAGTCCATGTCCCTAACCCCTATACCACAGAACAGTCCATGTCCCTAACCCCAACACCACAGAACAGTCCATGTCCCTAACCCCTACACCACAGCACAGTCCATGTCCCTAACGCCTACACCACAAAACAGTCCATGTCCCTAAACCCAAATCCCTACACCGCAGAACAGTCCATGTCCCTAACCCCAAATCCCAACACCACAGAACAGTCCATGTCCCTAACCCCTACACCACAGAACAGTCCATGTCCCTAACCCAAAATCCCTACACCACAGAACAGTCCATGTCCCTAACCCCATACACCACAGAACAGTCAACGTCCCTAACCCCAAATCCCAACACCACAGAACAGTCCATGTCCCTAACCCCTACACCACAGAACAGTCCATGTCCCTAACCCAAAATCCCTACACCACAGAACAGTCCATGTCCCTAACCCCTACACCACAGAACAGTCCATGTCCCTAACCCAAAATCCCTACACCACAGCACAGTCCATGTCCCTAACGCCTACACCACAAAACAGTCCATGTCCCTAAACCCAAATCCCTACACCGCAGAACAGTCCATGTCCCTAACACCTAACCCCTACACCGCAGAACAGCCCATGCCCCTAACGCCTACACCACAGATCAGTCCATGTCCCAAACACCTATACCACAGAACAGTGCATGTCCCTAACCCCCACACCACAGAACAGTCCATGTCCCTAACCCCAAATCCCTACACCACAGAACAGTCCATGTCCCTAACCCCTTTACCACAGAACAGTGCATGTCCCTAACCCCTACACCACAGAACAGTCCATGTCCCTAACCCGAAAACCCTACACCACAGAACAGTGCATGTCCCTAAGCCCTACACCACAGAACAGTCCATCTCCCTAACCCCTACATCACAGAACAGTCCATGTCCCTAAACCCAAATCCCTACACCACAGAACAGTCCATGTCCCTAACCCCTACACCACAGAACAGTCCATGTCCTTAACCCCTAACCCCTACACTACAGAAGAGTCCATGTCCCTAACCCCTACACCACAGAACAGTCCATGTTCCTAACCACTTACCCCTACACCACAGAACAGTCCATGTCCTTAACCCCTAACCCCTACACCGCAGAACAGTCCATGTCCCTAGCCTCTACACCGCAGAACAGTCCATGTCCCTAACACCTAACCCCTACACCGCAGAACAGTCCATGTCCCTAACCCCTACACCACAGAACAGTCCATGTCCCTAACCCGAAATCCCTACACCACAGAACAGTCCATGTCCCTAACCCCTACACCAAAGGAACAGTACATCTCCCTAACGCCTACATCACAGAACAGTCCATGTCCCTAAACCCAAATCCCTACACCACAGAATAGTCCATGTCCCTAACCCCTACACCACAGAACACTCAACGTCCCTAACCCCAAATCCCTACACCATAGAACAGTCCATGTCCCTAACCCCTACACCGCAGAACAGTCCATGTCCCTAGCCCCTACATCAAAGAAACAGTCCATCTCCCGAACCCCTACATCACAGAACAGTCCATGTCCCTAAACCCAAATCCCTACACCACAGAACAGTCCATGTCCCTAACCCCTACACTACAGAAGAGTCCATGTCCTTAACCCCTAACCCCTACACTACAGAAGAGTCCATGTCCCTAACCCCTACACCACAGAACAGTCCATGTTCCTAACCACTTACCCCTACACCACAGAACAGTCCATGTCCTTAACCCCTAACCCCTACACGGCAGAACAGTCCATGTCCCTAGCCTCTACACCGCAGAACAGTCCATGTCCCTAACCCCTACACCACAGAACAGTCCATGTCCCTAACCCGAAATCCCTACACCACAGAACAGTGCATGTCCCTAAGCCCTACACCACAGAACAGTCCATGTCCCTAACCCCTACACCAAAGAAACAGTACATCTCCCTAACGCCTACATCACAGAACAGTCCATGTCCCTAAACCCAAATCCCTACACCACAGAATAGTCCATGTCCCTAACCCCTACACCACAGAACACTCAACGTCCCTAACCCCAAATCCCTACACCACAGAACAGTCCATGTCCCTAACCCCTACACCGCAGAACAGTCCATGTCCCTAGCCCCTACACCGCAGAACAGTCCATGTCCCTAACACCTAACCCCTACACCGCAGAACAGTCCATGCCCCTAACCCCTACACCACAGAACAGTCCATGTCCCTAACCCGAAATCGCTACACCAAAGAACAGTCAACGTCCCTAACCCAAAATCCCTACAGCACAGAACAGTCCATGTCCCTAACCCCTACACCGCAGAACAGTCCATGTCCCTAGCCCCTACACCGCAGAACAGTCCATGTCCCTAACACCTAACCCCTACACCGCAGAACAGTCCATGCCCCTAACGCCTACACCACAGATCAGTCCATGTCCCAAACACCTATACCACAGAACAGTGCATGTCCCTAACCCCTACACCACAGAACAGTCCATGTCCCTAACCCCAAATCCCTACACCACAGAACAGTCCATGTCCCTAACCCCTTTACCACAGAACAGTACATGTCCCTAACCCCTACACCACAGAACAGTCCATGTCCCTAACCCGAAATCCCTACACCACAGAACAGTGCATGTCCCTAAGCCCTACACCACAGAACAGTCCATGTCCCTAACCCCTACACCAAAGAAACAGTCCATCTCCCTAACCCCTACATCACAGAACAGTCCATGTCCCTAAACCCAAATCCCTACACCACAGAACAGTCCATGTCCCTAACCCCTACACTACAGATGAGTCCATGTCCTTAACCCCTAACCCCTACACCACAGAACAGTCCATGTCCCTAACCCCTACACCACAGAATAGTCCATGTCCCTAACCCCTACACCACAAAACAGTCCATGTCCCTAAACCCAAATCCCTACACCACAGAACAGTCCATGTCCCTAACCCCTACACCACAGCACAGTCCATGTCCCTAACCCCTACACGGCAAAACAGTCCATGTCCCTAACCCCAAATCACTACACCACAGAACAGTCCATGTCCCTAACCCCTGCACCACAGAACAGTCCATGTCCCTAACCCAAAATCCCTACACACCAGAACAGTCCATGTTCCTAACCCCAAATCCCTACACCACAGAACAGTCCATGTCACTAACCCCTAACCCCTATACCACAGAACAGTCCATGTCCCTAACCCCAACACTACAGAACAGTCCATGTCACTAACCCCTACACTACAGAACAGTCCATGTCCCTAACTCCTAACCCCTACACCACTAAACAGTCTATGTCCCTAACCCCAAATCCCTACACACCAGAACAGTCCATGTCCCTAACCACAAATCCCTACACCACAGAACAGTCCATGTCACTAACCCCTAACCCCTATACCACAGAACAGTCCATGTCCCTAACCCAAACACTACAGAACAGTCCATGTCACTAACCCCTAACCCCTATACCACAGAACAGTCCATGTCCCTAACCCAAACACTACAGAATAGTCCATGTCCCTAAGCCCTAACCCCTATACCACAGAACAGTCCATGTCACTAACCCCTAACCCCTATACCACAGAACAGTCCATGTCCCTAACCCAAACACTACAGAACAGTCCATGTCACTAACCCCTAACCCCTACACCACAGAACAGTCCATGTCCCTAACCCCTACACCAAAGAAACAGTCCATCTCCCTAACCCCTACATCACAGAACAGTCCATGTCCCTAAACCCAAATCCCTACACCACAGAACAGTCCATGTCCCTAACCCCTACACTACAAGAGAGTCCAGTCCATGTCCTTAACCCCTAACCGCTACACTACAGAAGAGTCCATGTCCCTAACCCCTACACCACAGAACAGTCCATGTTCCTAACCCCTAACCCCTACACCACAGAACAGTCCATGTCCTTAACCCCTAACCCCTACACCGCAGAACAGTCCATGTCCCTACCCTCCACACCGCAGAACAGTCCATGTCCCTAACACCTAACCCCTACACCGCAGAACAGTCCATGTCCCTAACACCTACACCACAGATCAGTCCATGTCCCTAACCCCTACACCACAGAACAGTCCATGTCCCTAACCCGAAATCCCTACACCAAAGAACAGTCAACGTCCCTAACCCAAAATCCCTACACCACAGAACAGTCCATGTCCCTAACCCCTACACCGCAGAACAGTCCATGTCCCTAGCCCCTACACCGCAGACCAGTCCATGTCCCTAACACCTAACCCCTACACCGCAGAACAGTCCATGTCCCTAACACCTAACCCCTACACCGCAGAACAGTCCATGTCCCTAACCCCTTTACCACAGAACAGTGCATGTCCCTAACCCCTACACCACAGAACAGTCCATGTCCCTAACCCGAAATCCCCACACCACAGAACAGTGCATGTCCCTAAGCCCTACACCACAGAACAGTCCATGTCCCTAACCCCTACACCAAAGAAACAGTCCATCTCCCTAACCCCTACATCACAGAACAGTCCATGTCCCTAAACCCAAATCCCTACACCACAGAACAGTCCATGTCCCTATCCCCAAATCCCTACACCACAGAACAGTCCATGTCCCTAACCCCTTTACCACAGAACAGTGCATGTCCCTAACCCCTACACCACAAACAGTCCATGTCCCTAACCCGAAATCCCCACACCACAGAACAGTGCATGTCCCTAAGCCCTACACCACAGAACAGTCCATGTCCCTATCCCCTACACCAAAGAAACAGTCCATCTCCCTAACCCCTACATCACAGAACAGTCCATGTCCCTAAACCCAAATCCCTTTACCACAGAACAGTGCATGTCCCTAACCCCTACACCACAGAACAGTCCATGTCCCTAACCCCAAATCCCCACACCACAGAACAGTGCATGTCCCTAACCCCTACACCGCAGAACAGTCCATGTCCCTAACCCCAAATCCCTACACCACAGAACAGTCCATGTCCCTAACCCCTTTACCACAGAACAGTGCATGTCCCTAACCCCTACACCACAGAACAGTCCATGTCCCTAACCCGAAATCCCCACACCACAGAACAGTGCATGTCCCTAAGCCCTACACCACAGAACAGTCCATGTCCCTAACCCCTACACCAAAGAAACAGTCCATCTCCCTAACCCAAACACTACAGAACAGTCCATGTCACTAACCCCTAACCCTATACCACAGAACAGTCCATGTCCCTAACCCAAACACTACAGAATAGTCCATGTCCCTAACCCCTATACCACAGAACAGTGCATGTCCCTAACCCCTATACCACAGAACAGTCCATGTCCCTAACCCCAAATCCCTACACCACAGAACAGTCCATGTCCCTAACCCATTTACCACAGAACAGTGCATGTCCCTAACCCCTACACCACAGAACAGTCCATGTCCCTAACCCGAAATCCCCACACCACAGAACAGTGCATGTCCCTAAGCCCTACACCACAGAACAGTCCATGTCCCTAACCCCTACACCAAAGAAACAGTCCATCTCCCTAACCCAAACACTACAGAACAGTCCATGTCACTAACCCCTAACCCCTATACCACAGAACAGTCCATGTCCCTAACCCAAACACTACAGAATAGTCCATGTCCCTAACCCCTATACCACAGAACAGTGCATGTCCCTAACCCCTATACCACAGAACAGTCCATGTCCCTAACCCCAAATCCCTACACCACAGAACAGTCCATGTCCCTAACCCCATACACCACAGAACAGTCAACGTCCCTAACCCCAAATCCCAACACCACAGAACAGTCCATGTCCCTAACCCCTACACCACAGAACAGTCCATGTCCCTAACCCAAAATCCCTACACCACAGAACAGTCCATGTCCCTAACCCCTACACCACAGAACAGTCCATGTCCCTAACCCCAAATCCCTACACCACAGAACAGTCCATGTCCCTAACCCCTACACCACAGAACAGTCCATGTCCCTAACGCCTACACCACAAAACAGTCCATGTCCCTAAACCCAAATCCCTACACCACAGAACAGTCCATGTCCCTAACCCCTACACCACAGCACAGTCCATGTCCCTAACGCCTACACCACAAAACAGTCCATGTCCCTAAACCCAAATCCCTACACCGCAGAACAGTCCATGTCCCTAACACCTAACCCCTACACCGCAGAACAGCCCATGCCCCTAACGCCTACACCACAGATCAGTCCATGTCCCAAACACCTACACCACAGAACAGTCCATGTCCCTAACCCCTACACCACAGAACAGTCCATGTCCCTAACCCCTACACCACAGAACAGTCAACGTCCCTAACCCCAAATCCCTACACCACAGAACAGTCCATGTCCCTAACCCCTACACCACAGAACAGTCCATGTCCCTAACGCCTACACCACAAAACAGTCCATGTCCCTAAACCCAAATCCCTACACCACAGAACAGTCCATGTCCCTAACCCCTACACCACAGCACAGTCCATGTCCCTAACGCCTACACCACAAAACAGTCCATGTCCCTAAACCCAAATCCCTACACCGCAGAACAGTCCATGTCCCTAACACCTAACCCCTACACCGCAGAACAGCCCATGCCCCTAACGCCTACACCACAGATCAGTCCATGTCCCAAACACCTATACCACAGAACAGTGCATGTCCCTAACCCCCACACCACAGAACAGTCCATGTCCCTAACCCCAAATCCCTACACCACAGAACAGTTCATGTCCCTAACCCCTTTACCACAGAACAGTCCATCTCCCTAACCCAAACACTACAGAACAGTCCATGTCACTAACCCCTAACCCCTATACCACAGAACAGTCCATGTCCCTAACCCAAACACTACAGAATAGTCCATGTCCCTAACCCCTATACCACAGAACAGTGCATGTCCCTAACCCCTATACCACAGAACAGTCCATGTCCCTAACCCCAAATCCCTACACCACAGAACAGTCCATGTCCCTAACCCCTTTACCACAGAACAGTGCATGTCCCTAACCCCTACACCACAGAACAGTCCATGTCCCTAACCCGAAATCCCCACACCACAGAACAGTGCATGTCCCTAAGCCCTACACCACAGAACAGTCCATGTCCCTAACCCCTACACCAAAGAAACAGTCCATCTCCCTAACCCAAACACTACAGAACAGTCCATGTCACTAACCCCTAACCCCTATACCACAGAACAGTCCATGTCCCTAACCCAAACACTACAGAATAGTCCATGTCCCTAACCCCTATACCACAGAACAGTGCATGTCCCTAACCCCTATACCACAGAACAGTCCATGTCCCTAACCCCAAATCCCTACACCACAGAACAGTCCATGTCCCTAACCCCATACACCACAGAACAGTCAACGTCCCTAACCCCAAATCCCAACACCACAGAACAGTCCATGTCCCTAACCCCTACACCACAGAACAGTCCATGTCCCTAACCCAAAATCCCTACACCACAGAACAGTCCATGTCCCTAACCCCTACACCACAGAACAGTCCATGTCCCGAACCCCTACACCACAGAACAGTCAACGTCCCTAACCCCAAATCCCTACACCACAGAACAGTCCATGTCCCTAACCCCTACACCACAGAACAGTCCATGTCCCTAACGCCTACACCACAAAACAGTCCATGTCCCTAAACCCAAATCCCTACACCACAGCACAGTCCATGTCCCTAACGCCTACACCACAAAACAGTCCATGTCCCTAAACCCAAATCCCTACACCGCAGAACAGTCCATGTCCCTAACACCTAACCCCTACACCGCAGAACAGCCCATGCCCCTAACGCCTACACCACAGATCAGTCCATGTCCCAAACACCTATACCACAGAACAGTGCATGTCCCTAACCCCCACACCACAGAACAGTCCATGTCCCTAACCCCAAATCCCTACACCACAGAACAGTCCATGTCCCTAACCCCTTTACCACAGAACAGTGCATGTCCCTAACCCCTACACCACAGAACAGTCCATGTCCCTAACCCGAAAACCCTACACCACAGAACAGTGCATGTCCCTAAGCCCTACACCACAGAACAGTCCATGTCCCTAACCCCTACACCACAGAACAGTCCATGTCCCTAACCCCAAATCCCTACACCACAGATCAGTCCATGTCCCAAACACCTATACCACAGAACAGTGCATGTCCCTAACCCCTACACCACAGAACAGTCCATGTCCCTAACCCCAAATCCCTACACAGAACAGTCCATGTCCCTAACCCCCTACACCACAGAACAGTCCATGTCCCTAACCCCTACACACCACAGAACAGTCCATGTCCTTAAACCCAAAACCCCTACACCACAGAACAGTCCATGTCCCTACACCACAGAACAGTCCATGTTCCTAACCACCCCACACCACAGAACAGTCCATGTCCTAACCCCAAACCCCTACACCACAGAACAGTCCATGTCCCTAACCCCTACACCACAGAACAGTCCATGTCCCTAACACCTAACCCTACACCACAGAACAGTCCATGTCCCTAACCCCTACACCACAGAACAGTCCATGTCCCTAACCCCAAATCCCTACACCACAGAACAGTCCATGTCCCTAACCCCTACACCACAGAACAGTCCATGTCCCTAACCCCTACACCAAAGAAACAGTCCATGTCCCTAACGCCTACACCACAGAACAGTCCATGTCCCTAAACCCAAATCCCTACACCACAGAACAGTCCATGTCCCTAAACCCACAGAACAGTCCATGTCCCTAGCCCCTACACCACAGAACAGTCCATGTCCCTAACCCCTACACCACAGAACAGTCCATGTCCCAAACCCCCCTACACCACAGAACAGTCCATGTCCCTAACCCGAAATCCCTACACCACAGAACAGTCAACGTCCCTAACCCAAAATCCCTACACCACAGAACAGTCCATGTCCCTAACCCCCCACAGAACAGTCCATGTCCCTAGCCCCTACACCAGAACAGTCCATGTCCCTAACACCTAACCCCTACACCACAGAACAGTCCATGTCCCTAACACCCTAACCCCTACACCACAGAACAGTCCATGCCCCTAACGCCTACCACAGATCCCTCCCAAACACCTATACCACAGAACAGTGCATGTCCCTAACCCCTACACCACAGAACAGTCCATGTCCCTAACCCCAAATCCCTACACCACAGAACAGTCCATGTCCCTAACCCCTTTACCACAGAACAGTACATGTCCCTAACCCCTACACCACAGAACAGTCCATGTCCCTAACCCCTACACCAAAGAAACAGTACATCTCCCTAACGCCTACATCACAGAACAGTCCATGTCCCTAAACCCAAATCCCTACACCACAGAATAGTCCATGTCCCTAACCCCTACACCACAGAACACTCAACGTCCCTAACCCCAAATCCCTACACCACAGAACAGTCCATGTCCCTAACCCCTACACCGCAGAACAGTCCATGTCCCTAGCCCCTACACCAAAGAAACAGTCCATCTCCCTAACCCCTACATCACAGAACAGTCCATGTCCCTAAACCCAAATCCCTACACCACAGAACAGTCCATGTCCCTAACCCCTACACTACAGAAGAGTCCATGTCCTTAACCCCTAACCCCTACACTACAGAAGAGTCCATGTCCCTAACCCCTACACCACAGAACAGTCCATGTTCCTAACCACTTACCCCTACACCACAGAACAGTCCATGTCCCTAACCCTAAGAACAGTCCCCTACTAACACAGAACAGTCCATGTCCCTAGCCTCTACACCGCAGAACAGTCCATGTCCCTAACCTCTACACCGCAGAACAGTCCATGTCCCTAACCCCTACACCACAGAACAGTCCATGTCCCTAACCCAAATCCCTACACCACAGAACAGTCCATGTCCCTAACCCCTACACCACAGAACAGTCCATGTCCCTAACCCAAATCCCTACACCACAGAACAGTCCATGTCCCTAACCCCTACACCACAGAACAGTCCATGTCCCTAACCCAAAGAAACAAATCCCTACACCACAGAACAGTCCATGTCCCTAACCCCTACACCACAGAACAGTCCATGTCCCAGTATGTCCCTAACCCCAAATCCCTACACCACAGAACAGTCCATGTCCCTAACCCCTACACCAAAGAAACAGTACATCTCCCTAACGCCTACATCACAGAACAGTCCATGTCCCTAAACCCAAATCCCTACACCACAGAATAGTCCATGTCCCTAACCCCTACACCACAGAACAGTCCATGTCCCTAACCCCAAATCCCTACACCACAGAACAGTCCATGTCCCTAACCCCTACACCCAGAACAGTCCATGTCCCTAGCCCCACAGAACAGTCCATGTCCCTAACCCTAACCCCTACACCCAGAACAGTCCATGTCCCTAACCCTACACCACAGAACAGTCCATGTCCCTAACCCGAAATCCCTACACCAAAGAACAGTCATGTCCCTAACCCAAAATCCCTACACCACAGAACAGTCCATGTCCCTAACCCCTACACACAGAACAGTCCATGTCCCTAGCCCCTACACCGCAGAACAGTCCATGTCCTAACACCTAACCCCTACACCAGAACAGTCCATGTCCCTAACACCTAACCCCTACACCGCAGAACAGTCCATGCCCCTAACGCCTACACCACAGATCAGTCCATGTCCCAAACACCTATACCACAGAACAGTGCATGTCCCTAACCCCTACACCACAGAACAGTCCATGTCCCTAACCCCAAATCCCTACACCACAGAACAGTCCATGTCCCTAACCCCTTTACCACAGAACAGTACATGTCCCTAACCCCTACACCACAGAACAGTCCATGTCCCTAACCCCTACACCAAAGAAACAGTACATCTCCCTAACGCCTACATCACAGAACAGTCCATGTCCCTAAACCCAAATCCCTACACCACAGAATAGTCCATGTCCCTAACCCCTACACCACAGAACAGTCAATGTCCCTAACCCAAATCCCTACACCACAGAACAGTCCATGTCCCTAACCCCTACACCACAGAACAGTCCATGTCCCTAACCCCTACACCAAAGAAACAGTCCATCTCCCTAACCCTACATCACAGAACAGTCCATGTCCCTAAACCCAAATCCCTACACCACAGAATAGTCCATGTCCCTAACCCCTACACCACAGAACAGTCCATGTCCTAACCCCAAATCCCTACACCACAGAACAGTCCATGTCCCTAACCCCTACACCACAGAACAGTCCATGTCCCTAACCCAAATCCCTACACCACAGAACAGTCCCCCTAACCACAGAACAGTCCATGTCCCTAGCCCAAATCCCTACCACAGAACAGTCCATGTAACCCCTAACCCCTACACCGCAGAACAGTCCATGTCCCTAGCCTCTACACCGCAGAACAGTCCATGTCCCTAACACCTAACCTCTACACCGCAGAAAAGTCCATGTCCCTAACCCCTACACCGCAGAACAGTCCATGTCCCTAGCCCCTACACCAAAGAAACAGTCCATCTCCCTAACCCCTACATCACAGAACAGTCCATGTCCCTAAACCCAAATCCCTACACCACAGAACAGTCCATGTCCCTAACCCCTACACTACAGAAGAGTCCATGTCCTTAACCCCTAACCCCTACACTACAGAAGAGTCCATGTCCCTAACCCCTACACCACAGAACAGTCCATGTTCCTAACCCTACCCCTACACCACAGAACAGTCCATGTCCTTAACCCCTAACCCCTACCACAGAACAGTCCATGTCCCTAGCCTCTACACCGCAGAACAGTCCATGTCCCTAACACCTAACCTCCACAGAACAGTCCATGTCCCTAACCCCTACACCACAGAACAGTCCATGTCCCTAACCCGAAATCCCTACACCACAGAACAGTGCATGTCCCTAAGCCCTACACCACAGAACAGTCCATGTCCCTAACCCCTACACCAAAGAAACAGTACATCTCCCTAACGCCTACATCACAGAACAGTCCATGTCCCTAAACCCAAATCCCTACACCACAGAATAGTCCATGTCCCTAACCCCTACACCACAGAACACTCAACGTCCCTAACCCCAAATCCCTACACCACAGAACAGTCCATGTCCCTAACCCCTACACCGCAGAACAGTCCATGTCCCTAGCCCCTACACCGCAGAACAGTCCATGTCCCTAACACCTAACCCCTACACCGCAGAACAGTCCATGTCCCTAACCCCAAATCCCTACACCACAGAACAGTCCATGTCCCTAACCACTTTACCACAGAACAGTGCATGTCCCTAACCCCTACACCACAGAACAGTCCATGTCCCTAACCCGAAATCCCCACACCACAGAACAGTGCATGTCCCTAAGCCCTACACCACAGAACAGTCCATGTCCCTAACCCCTACACCAAAGAAACAGTCCATCTCCCTAACCCAAACACTACAGAACAGTCCATGTCACTAACCCCTAACCCCTATACCACAGAACAGTCCATGTCCCTAACCCAAACACTACAGAATAGTCCATGTCCCTAACCCCTATACCACAGAACAGTGCATGTCCCTAACCCCTATACCACAGAACAGTCCATGTCCCTAACCCCAAATCCCTACACCACAGAACAGTCCATGTCCCTAACCCCATACACCACAGAACAGTCAACGTCCCTAACCCCAAATCCCAACACCACAGAACAGTCCATGTCCCTAACCCCTACACCACAGAACAGTCCATGTCCCTAACCCAAAATCCCTACACCACAGAACAGTCCATGTCCCTAACCCCTACACCACAGAACAGTCCATGTCCCTAACCCCTACACCACAGAACAGTCAACGTCCCTAACCCCAAATCCCTACACCACAGAACAGTCCATGTCCCTAACCCCTACACCACAGAACAGTCCATGTCCCTAACGCCTACACCACAAAACAGTCCATGTCCCTAAACCCAAATCCCTACACCACAGAACAGTCCATGTCCCTAACCCCTACACCACAGCACAGTCCATGTCCCTAACGCCTTCACCACAAAACAGTCCATGTCCCTAAACCCAAATCCCTACACCGCAGAACAGTCCATGTCCCTAACACCTAACCCCTACACCGCAGAACAGCCCATGCCCCTAACGCCTACACCACAGATCAGTCCATGTCCCAAACACCTATACCACAGAACAGTGCATGTCCCTAACCCCCACACCACAGAACAGTCCATGTCCCTAACCCCAAATCCCTACACCACAGAACAGTCCATGTCCCTAACCCCTTTACCACAGAACAGTGCATGTCCCTAACCCCTACACCACAGAACAGTCCATGTCCCTAACCCGAAAACCCTACACCACAGAACAGTGCATGTCCCTAAGCCCTACACCACAGAACAGTCCATGTCCCTAACCCCTACACCAAAGAAACAGTCCATCTCCCTAACCCCTACATCACAGAACAGTCCATGTCCCTAAACCCAAATCCCTACACCACAGAACAGTCCATGTCCCTAACCCCTACACTACAGAAGAGTCCATGTCCTTAACCCCTAACCCCTACACTACAGAAGAGTCCATGTCCCTAACCCCTACACCACAGAACAGTCCATGTTCCTAACCACTTACCCCTACACCACAGAACAGTCCATGTCCTTAACCCCTAACCCCTACACCGCAGAACAGTCCATGTCCCTAGCCTCTACACCGCAGAACAGTCCATGTCCCTAACACCTAACCCCTACACCGCAGAACAGTCCATGTCCCTAACCCCTACACCACAGAACAGTCCATGTCCCTAACCCGAAATCCCTACACCACAGAACAGTGCATGTCCCTAAGCCCTACACCACAGAACAGTCCATGTCCCTAACCCCTACACCAAAGAAACAGTACATCTCCCTAACGCCTACATCACAGAACAGTCCATGTCCCTAAACCCAAATCCCTACACCACAGAATAGTCCATGTCCCTAACCCCTACACCACAGAACACTCAACGTCCCTAACCCCAAATCCCTACACCACAGAACAGTCCATGTCCCTAACCCCTACACCGCAGAACAGTCCATGTCCCTAGCCCCTACACCAAAGAAACAGTACATCTCCCTAACGCCTACATCACAGAACAGTCCATGTCCCTAAACCCAAATCCCTACACCACAGAACAGTCCATGTCCCTAACCCCTACACCACAGAACAGTCCATGTCCCTAACCCGAAATCCCTACACCACAGAACAGTCCATGTCCCTAACCCCTACACCACAGAACAGTCCATGTCCCTAGCCCCTACACCGCAGAACAGTCCATGTCCCTAACACCTAACCCCTACACCGCAGAACAGTCCATGCCCCTAACCCCTACACCACAGAACAGTCCATGTCCCTAACCCGAAATCCCTACACCAAAGAACAGTCAACGTCCCTAACCCAAAATCCCTACACCACAGAACAGTCCATGTCCCTAACCCCTACACCGCAGAACAGTCCATGTCCCTAGCCCCTACACCGCAGAACAGTCCATGTCCCTAACACCTAACCCCTACACCGCAGAACAGTCCATGTCCCTAACACCTAACCCCTACACCGCAGAACAGTCCATGCCCCTAACGCCTACACCACAGATCAGTCCATGTCCCAAACACCTACACCACAGAACAGTCCATGTCCCTAACCCCTACACCACAGAACAGTCCATGTCCCTAACCCCAAATCCCTACACCACAGAACAGTCCATGTCCCTAACCCCTTTACCACAGAACAGTCCATGTCCCTAACCCCTACACCACAGAACAGTCCATGTCCCTAACCCCTACACCAAAGAAACAGTCCATCTCCCTCCTACATCACAGAACAGTCCATGTCCCTAAACCCAAATCCCTACACCACAGAACAGTCCATGTCCCTAACCCCTACACCACAGAACAGTCCATGTCCCTAACCCCAAATCCCTACACCACAGAACAGTCCATGTCCCTAACCCCTACACCGCAGAACAGTCCATGTCCCTAGCCCCTAACCAAAGAAACAGTCCATGTCCCTAACCCCTACATCACAGAACAGTCCATGTCCCTAAACCCAAATCCCTACACCACAGAACAGTCCATGTCCCTACACACACAGAACAGTCCATGTCCTTAACCCTAACCCTACACTACAGAACAGTCCATGTCCCTAACCCCTACACCACAGAACAGTCCATGTTCCTAAACTAACCCTACACCACAGAACAGTCCATGTCCCTAAACCCAGAACAGTCCATGTCCCTAGCCCTACACCACAGAACAGTCCATGTCCCTAACCTAAAATCCCTACACCACAGAACAGTCCATGTCCCTAACCCCCTACACCACAGAACAGTCCATGTCCCTAACCCCTACACCAAAGAAACAGTCCATCTCCCTAACGCCTACATCACAGAACAGTCCATGTCCCTAAACCCAAATCCCTACACCACAGAATAGTCCATGTCCCTAACCCCTACACCACAGAACAGTCAATGTCCCTAACCCCAAATCCCTACACCACAGAACAGTCCATGTCCCTAACCCCTACACCACAGAACAGTCCATGTCCCTAGCCCCTACACCGCAGAACAGTCCATGTCCCTAACACCTAACCCCTACACCACAGAACAGTCCATGCCCCTAACCCCTACACCACAGAACAGTCCATGTCCCTAACCCGAAATCCCTACACAAAGAACAGTCCATGTCCCTAACCCACAGAAAAATCCCTACACCACAGAACAGTCCATGTCCCTAACCCCTACACCACAGAACAGTCCATGTCCCTAGCCCCTACACGCAGAACAGTCCATGTCCCTAACCCCTAACCCCTACCACAGAACAGTCCATGTCCCTAACCCTAACCCCTACACCACAGAACAGTCCATGCCCCTAACGCCTACACCACAGATCAGTCCATGTCCCAAACACCTATACCACAGAACAGTGCATGTCCCTAACCCCTACACCACAGAACAGTCCATGTCCCTAACCCCAAATCCCTACACCACAGAACAGTCCATGTCCCTAACCCCTTTACCACAGAACAGTACATGTCCCTAACCCCTACACCACAGAACAGTCCATGTCCCTAACCCGAAATCCCTACACCACAGAACAGTCCATGTCCCTAAGCCCTACACCACAGAACAGTCCATGTCCCTAACCCCTACACCAAAGAAACAGTCCATCTCCCTAACCCTACATCACAGAACAGTCCATGTCCCTAAACCCAAATCCCTACACCACAGAACAGTCCATGTCCCTAACCCCTACACTACAGAACAGTCCATGTCCCTAACCCCTACACCACAGAACAGTCCATGTTCCTAACCACTTACCCCTACACCACAGAACAGTCCATGTCCTTAACCCCTAACCCCTACACGCAGAACAGTCCATGTCCCTAGCCTCTACACCACAGAACAGTCCATGTCCCTAACACCTAACCTCTACACCACAGAACAGTCCATGTCCCTAACCCCTACACCACAGAACAGTCCATGTCCCTAACCCGAAATCCCTACACCACAGAACAGTGCATGTCCCTAAGCCCTACACCACAGAACAGTCCATGTCCCTAACCCCTACACCAAAGAAACAGTACATCTCCCTAACGCCTACATCACAGAACAGTCCATGTCCCTAAACCCAAATCCCTACACCACAGAATAGTCCATGTCCCTAACCCCTACACCACAGAACACTCAACGTCCCTAACCCCAAATCCCTACACCACAGAACAGTCCATGTCCCTAACCCCTACACCACAGAACAGTCCATGTCCCTAGCCCCTACACCGCAGAACAGTCCATGTCCCTAACACCTAACCCCTACACCGCAGAACAGTCCATGTCCCTAACACCTAACCCCTACACCACAGAACAGTCCATGTCCCTACACCACAGATCAGTCCATGTCCCAAACACCTATACCACAGAACAGTCCATGTCCCTAACCCCTACACCACAGAACAGTCCATGTCCCTAACCAAAATCCCTACACCACAGAACAGTCCATGTCCCTAACCCCTTTACCACAGAACAGTACATGTCCCTAACCCCTACACCACAGAACAGTCCATGTCCCTAACCCTGAAATCCCTACACCACAGAACAGTCCATGTCCCTAAGCCCTACACCACAGAACAGTCCATGTCCCTAACCCCTACACCAAAGAAACAGTCCATCTCCCTAACCCCTACATCACAGAACAGTCCATGTCCCTAAACCCAAATCCCTACACCACAGAACAGTCCATGTCCCTAACCCCTACACTACAGATGAGTCCATGTCCTTAACCCCTAACCCCTACACCACAGAACAGTCCATGTCCCTAACCCCTACACCACAGAACAGTCCATGTCCCTAACCCCTACACCACAAAACAGTCCATGTCCCTAAACCCAAATCCCTACACCACAGAACAGTCCATGTCCCTAACCCCTACACCACAGCACAGTCCATGTCCCTAACCCCTACACGGCAAAACAGTCCATGTCCCTAACCCCAAATCACTACACCACAGAACAGTCCATGTCCCTAACCCCTGCACCACAGAACAGTCCATGTCCCTAACCCAAAATCCCTACACACCAGAACAGTCCATGTTCCTAACCCCAAATCCCTACACCACAGAACAGTCCATGTCACTAACCCCTAACCCCTATACCACAGAACAGTCCATGTCCCTAACCCCAACACTACAGAACAGTCCATGTCCACTAACCCCTACACACAGAACAGTCCATGTCCCTAACTCCTAACCCCTACACCACTAGAACAGTCCATGTCCCTAACCCCTACACACAGAACAGTCCATGTCCCTAACCCCAAATCCCTACACCACAGAACAGTCCATGTCCCTAACCCTAACCCCTACACCACAGAACAGTCCATGTCCCTAACCCCTACACCACAGAACAGTCCATGTCCCTAACCCTATACCACCAGAACAGTCCATGTCCCTAACCCAAACACTACAGAACAGTCCATGTCCCTAACCCTAGTTTAACCCCTACACCACAGAACAGTCCATATCCCTAACCCTACACCACAGAACAGTCCATGTCCCAAACCCTATACCACAGAACAGTCCATGTCCCTAACCAGAAATCCCTACACCAAAGAACAGTCCATGTCCCCTAACCCCTACACCACAGAACAGTCCATGTCCCTAACCTAACCACAGAACAGTCCATGTCCCTAACCCCTACACCACAGAACAGTCCATGTCCCTAACCCCAAATCCCTACACCACAGAACAGTCCATGTCCCTAACCCTATACCACAGAACCCATGTCCCTAACCCCTACACCACAGAACAGTCCATGTCCCTAACCCCAAATCCCTACACCACAGAACAGTCCATGTCCCTAACCCTACACCACAGAACAGTCCATGTCCCTAACCCCTACACCACAGAACAGTCCATGTCCCTAAACCTAACCCCTACACACAGAACAGTCCATGCCCCTAACCCTACACCACAGATCAGTCCATGTGTACCACAGAACAGTGCATGTCCCTAACCCCTACACCACAGAACAGTCCATGTCCCTAACCCCAAATCCCTACACCACAGAACAGTCCATGTCCCTAACCCTTTACCACAGAACAGTCCATGTCCCTAACCCCTACACCACAGAACAGTCCATGTCCCTAACCCGAAATCCCTACACCACAGAACAGTCCATGTCCCTAAGCCCTACACCACAGAACAGTCCATGTCCCTAACCCCTACACCAAAGAAACAGTCCATCTCCCTAACCCCTACATCACAGAACAGTCCATGTCCCTAAACCCAAATCCCTACACCACAGAACAGTCCATGTCCCTAACCCCTACACCACAGAACAGTCCATGTCCCTAACCCCTACACCACAGAACAGTCCATGTCCCTAACCCCTACACCACAGAACAGTCCATGTCCCTAAACCCAAATCCCTACACCACAGAACAGTCCATGTCCCTAACCCCTACACCACAGAACAGTCCATGTCCCTAACCCCTACCACGGCAAAACAGTCCATGTCCCTAACCCCAAATCCTACACCACAGAACAGTCCATGTCCCTAACCCCTGCACCACAGAACAGTCCATGTCCCTAACCCAAAATCCCTACACACCAGAACAGTCCATGTTCCTAACCCCAAATCCCTACACCACAGAACAGTCCATGTCACTAACCCCTAACCCCTATACCACAGAACAGTCCATGTCCCTAACCCCAACACTACAGAACAGTCCATGCCACTAACCCCTACACACAGAACAGTCCATGTCCCTAACCCTAACCCCTACACCACAAACAGTCCATGTCCCTAACCCCAAATCCCTACACACCAGAACAGTCCATGTCCCTAACCCCAAATCCCTACACCACAGAACAGTCCATGTCACTAACCCTAACCCTATACCACAGAACAGTCCATGTCCCTAACCCAAACACTACAGAACAGTCCATGTCACTAACCCCTAACCCCTATACCACAGAACAGTCCATGTCCCTAACCCAAACATTACATAATAGTCCATGTCCCTAACCCCTAACCCCTACACCGCAGAACAGTCCATATCCCTAACGCCTACACCACAGATCAGTCCATGTCCCAAACACCTATACCACAGAACAGTCCATGTCCCTAACCCGAAATCCCTACACCAAAGAACAGTCAACGTCCCTAACCCCAAATCCCTACACCACAGAACAGTCCATGTCCCTAACCCCTATACCACAGAACAGTGCATGTCCCTAACCCCTACACCACAGAACAGTCCATGTCCCTAACCCCAAATCCCTACACCACAGAACAGTCCATGTCCCTAACCCCTATACCACAGAACAGTGCATGTCCCTAACCCCTACACCACAGAACAGTCCATGTCCCTAACCCCAAATCCCTACACCACAGAAAGGTCCACGTCCCTAACCCCTATACCACAGAACAGTCCATGTCCCTAACCCCTACACCATAGAACAGTCCATGTCCCTAACCCCTACACCACAGAACAGTCAACGTCCCTATCCCCAAATCCCTACACCACAGAACAGTCCATGTCCCTAACCCGAAATCCCTACACCACAGAACAGTCCATGTCCGTAACCCCAAATCCCTACACCACAGAACAGTCCATGTCCCTAACCCCTACACCACAAAACAGTCCATGTCCGTAACCCCAAATCCCTACACCACAGAAAAGTCCATGTCCCTAACCCCTATACCACAGAACAGTGCATGTCCCTAACCCCTATACCACAGAACAGTGCATGTCCCTAACCCCAAATCCCTACACCACAGAACAGTCCATGTCCCTAACCCCTACACCACAGAACAGTCCATGTCCTAACCCCTACACCACAGAACAGTCCATGTCCCTAACCCAAACACTACAGAACAGTCCATGTCCCTAACCCCTACACCACAGAACAGTCCATGTCCCTAACCCTAACCCCTACACCACTAAACAGTCATGTCCCTAACCCCAAATCCCTACACACAGAACAGTCCATGTCCCTAACCCCAAATCCCTACACCACAGAACAGTCCATGTCACTAACCCTAACCCCTATACCACAGAACAGTCCATGTCCCTAACCCAAACACTACAGAACAGTCCATGTCCTAACCCTAACCCCTACCACAGAACAGTCCATGTCCCTAACCCAAACACACAGAACAGTCCATGTCCCTAACCCCTAACCCCACCACAGAACAGTCCATGTCCCTAACCCCTAACCCCTATACCACAGAACAGTCCATGTCCCTAACCCAAACACTACAGAACAGTCCATGTCCTAACCCTACACCACAGAACAGTCCATGTCCCTAACCCCTACACCAAAGAAACAGTCCATCTCCCTAACCCTACACACAGAACATCACAGAACAGTCCATGTCCCTAAACAAAAATCCCTACACCACAGAACAGTCCATGTCCCTAACCCCTACACTACAGAAGAGTCCATGTCCTTAACCCCTAACCCTACACTACAGAACAGTCCATGTCCCTAACCCCTACACCACAGAACAGTCCATGTTCCTAACCCCTAACCCCTACACCACAGAACAGTCCATGTCCTTAACCCCTAACCACTACACCACAGAACAGTCCATGTCCCTACCCTCCACACCCAGAACAGTCCATGTCCCTAACACCTAACCCCTACACCGCAGAACAGTCCATGTCCCTAACGCCTACACCGCAGATTAGTCCATGTCCCAAACACCTATACCACAGAACAGTGCATGTCCCTAACCCCTACACCACAAAACAGTCCATGTCCCTAGCCCCTACACCGCAGAACAGTCCATATCCCTAACGCCTACACCACAGAACAGTCCATGTCCCTAACCTATACCACAGAAAGTCCCCTACATCCCAAAGAACAGTCAACGTCCCTAACCCCAAATCCCTACACCCAGAACAGTCCATGTCCCTAACCCCTATACCACAGAACAGTGCATGTCCCTAACCCCTACACCACAGAACAGTCCATGTCCCTAACCCCAAATCCCTACACCACAGAACAGTCCATGTCCCTAACCCCTATACCACAGAACAGTCCATGTCCCTAACCCCTACACCACAGAACAGTCCATGTCCCTAACCCCAAATCCCTACACCACAGAAAGGTCCATGTCCCTAACCCTATACCACAGAACAGTCCATGTCCCTAACCCCTATACCACAGAACAGTCCATGTCCCTAACCCCTACACCATAGAACAGTCCATCTCCCTAACCCCTACATCACAGAACAGTCCATGCCCCTAAACCCAAATCTCAACACCACAGAACAGTCCATGTCCCTAACCCCTACACCACAGAACAGTCAACGTCCCTATCCCCAAATCCCTACACCACAGAACAGTCCATGTCCCTAACCCGAAATCCCTACACCACAGAACAGTCCATGTCCCTAACCCCTACACCACAAAACAGTCCATGTCCCTAGCCCCTACACCGCACAACAGTCCATATCCCTAACACCTAATCCCTACACCGCAGAACAGTCCATGTCCCTAACGCCTACACCACAGATCAGTCCATGTCCCAAACACCTATACCACAGAACAGTGCATGTCCCTAACCCCTACACCACAAACAGTCCATGTCCCTAACCCAAATCCCTACACCACAGAACAGTCCATGTCTCTAAGCCCTACACCACAGAACAGTCCATGTCCCTAACCCCTACACCATAGAACAGTCCATCTCCCTAACCCCTACATCACAGAATAATACATGCCCCTAAACCCAAATCCCTACACCACAGAACAGTCCATGTCCCTAACCCCTAAACCACAGAACAGTCAATGTCCCTAACCCCAAATTCATACACCACAGAACAGTCCATGTCCCTAACCCCTATAGCACAGAACAGTGCATGTCCCTAACCCCTACATCACAGAACAGTCCATGTCCCTAAACCCAAATCCCTACACCACAGAACAGTCCATGTCCCTAACCCCTACACCACAGAACAGTCAACGTCCCTAACCCCAAATCCCTACACCACAGAACAGTCCATGTCCCTAACCCCAAATCCCTACACCAGAGAACAGTCCATGTCCTTAACCCCTTTACCACAGAACAGTGCATGTCCCTAACCCCTACACCACAAACAGTCCATGTCCCTAACCCGAAGTCCCTACACCACAAACAGTCCATGTCCCTAAGCCCTACACCACAGAACAGTCCATGTCCCTAACCCCTACACCATAGAACAGTCCATCTCCCTAACCCCTACATCACAGAACAGTCCATGCCCCTAAACCCAAATCCCTACACCACAGAACAGTCCATGTCCCTAACCCCTACACCACAGAACAGTCAACGTCCCTAACCCCAAATCCCTACACCACAGAACAGTCCATGTCCCTAACCCCTATACCACAGAACAGTGCATGTCCCTAACCCCTACACCACAGAACAGTCCATGTCCCTAACCCCAAATCCCTACACCACAGAACAGTCCATGTCCCTAACCCCTTTACCACAGAACAGTCCATGTCCCGAACCCCTACACCACAAAACAGTCCATGTCCCTAACCCCAAATCCCTACACCACAGAAAAGTCCACGTCCCTAACCCCTATACCACAGAACAGTCCATGTTCCTAACCCCTAACCCCTACACCACAGAACAGTCCATGTCCTTAACCCCTAACCCCTACACCACAGAAGAGTCCATGTCCCTAGCCCCTACACCGCATAACAGTCCATGTCCCTAACCCCTACATCAAAGAACAGTCCATGTCCCTAAACCCAAATCCCTACACCACAGAACAGTCCATGTCCCTAACCCCTACACCACAGAACAGTCAACGTCCCTAACGCCAAATCCCTACACCACAGAACAGTCCATGTCCCTAACCCCTATACCACAGAACAGTGCATTTCCCTAACCCCTACACCACAGAACAGTCCATGTCCCTAACCCGAAATCCCTACACCACAGAACAGTCCATGTCCCTAACCCCTACACCACAAAACAGTCCATGTCCCTAGCCCCTACACCGCACAACAGTCCATATCCCTAACACCTAATCCCTACACCGCAGAACAGTCCATGTCCCTAACGCCTACACCACAGATCAGTCCATGTCCCAAACACCTATACCACAGAACAGTGCATGTCCCTAACCCCTACACCACAAACAGTCCATGTCCCTAACCCGAAATCCCTACACCACAGAACAGTCCATGTCTCTAAGCCCTACACCACAGAACAGTCCATGTCCCTAACCCCTACACCATAGAACAGTCCATCTCCCTAACCCCTACATCACAGAATAATACATGCCCCTAAACCCAAATCCCTACACCACAGAACAGTCCATGTCCCTAACCCCTAAACCACAGAACAGTCAATGTCCCTAACCCCAAATTCATACACCACAGAACAGTCCATGTCCCTAACCCCTATAGCACAGAACAGTGCATGTCCCTAACCCCTACACCACAGAACAGTCCATGTCCCTAACCCCAAATCCCTACACCACAGAACAGTCCATGTCCCTAACCCCTTTACCACAGAACAGTCCATGTCCCGAACCCCTACACCACAAAACAGTCCATGTCCCTAACCCCAAATCCCTACACCACAGAAAAGTCCACGTTCCTAACCCCTATACCACAGAACAGTCCATGTTCCTAACCCCTAACCCCTACACCACAGAACAGTCCATGTCCTTAACCCCTAACCCCTACACCACAGAACAGTCCATGTCCCTAACCCCAAATCCCTACACCACAGAACAGTCCATGTCCCTAACCCCTACACCACAGAACAGTGCATGTCCCTAACCCCTACACCACAGAACAGTCCATGTCCCTAACCCCAAATCCCTACACCACAGAAAGGTCCACGTCCCTAACCCCTATACCACAGAACAGTCCATGTCCCTAACCCCTATACCACAGAACAGTCCATGTCCCTAACCCCTACACCATAGAACAGTCCATCTCCCTAACCCCTACATCACAGAACAGTCCATGCCCCTAAACCCAAATCCCAAAACCACAGAACAGTCCATGTCCCTAACCCCTACACCAGAGAACAGTCAACGTCCCTAACCCCAAATCCCTACACCACAGAACAGTCCATGTCCCTAACCCCTATACCACAGAACAGTGCATGTCCCTAACCCCTACACCACAGAACAGTCCATGTCCCTAACCCCAAATCCCTACACCACAGAACAGTCCATGTCCCTAACCCCTTTACCACAGAACAGTCCATGTCCCGAACCCCTACACCACAAAACAGTCCATGTCCCTAACCCCAAATCCCTACACCACAGAAAAGTCCACGTCCCTAACCCCTATACCACAGAACAGTCCATGTTCCTAACCCCTAACCCCTACACCACAGAACAGTCCATGTCCCTAGCCCCTACACCACAGAACAGTCCATGCCCCTAACCCCTACACCACAGAACAGTCCATCTCCCTAACCCCTACATCACAGAACAGTCCATGTCCCTAAACCCAAATCCCTACACCACAGAACAGTCCATGTCCCTAACCCCTACACCACAGAACAGTCAAAGTCCCTAACCCCAAATCCCTACACCACAGAACAGTCCATGTCCCTAACCCCTATACCACAGAACAGTGCATGTCCCTAACCCCTACACCACAGAACAGTCCATGTCCCTAACCCCAAATCCCTACACCACAGAAAAGTCCACGTCCCTAACCCCTATACCACAGAACAGTCCATGTCCCTAATGAAATCCCTACACCAAAGAACAGTCAACGTCCGTAACCCCAAATCCCTACACCACAGAACAGTCCATGTCCCTAACCCCTTTACCACAGAACAGTCCATGTCCCTAACCCCTACACCACAAAACAGTCCATGTCCCTACCCCCAAATCCCTACACCACAGAAAAGTCCACGTCCCTAACGCCTATACCACAGAACAGTCCATGTTCCTAACCCCTAACCCCTACACCACAGAACAGTCCATGTCCCTAGCCCCTACACCGCAGAACAGTCCATGTCCCTAACCCCTACACCACAGAACAGTCCATCTCCCTAACCCCTACATCACAGAACAGTCCATGTCCCTAACCCCTACACCATAGAACAGTCCATCTCCCTAACCCCTACATCACAGAACAGTCCATGCCCCTAAACCCAAATCTCAACACCACAGAACAGTCCATGTCCCTAACCCCTACACCACAGAACAGTCAACGTCCCTATCCCCAAATCCCTACACCACAGAACAGTCCATGTCCCTAACCCGAAATCCCTACACCACAGAACAGTCCATGTCCCTAACCCCTACACCACAAAACAGTCCATGTCCCTAGCCCCTACACCGCACAACAGTCCATATCCCTAACACCTAATCCCTACACCGCAGAACAGTCCATGTCCCTAACGCCTACACCACAGATCAGTCCATGTCCCAAACACCTATACCACAGAACAGTGCATGTCCCTAACCCCTACACCACAAACAGTCCATGTCCCTAACCCGAAATCCCTACACCACAGAACAGTCCATGTCTCTAAGCCCTACACCACAGAACAGTCCATGTCCCTAACCCCTACACCATAGAACAGTCCATCTCCCTAACCCCTACATCACAGAATAATACATGCCCCTAAACCCAAATCCCTACACCACAGAACAGTCCATGTCCCTAACCCCTACACCACAGAACAGTCAACGTCCCTAACCCAAATCCCTACACCACAGAACAGTCCATGTCCCTAACCCCAAATCCCTACACCAGAGAACAGTCCATGTCCTTAACCCCTTTACCACAGAACAGTGCATGTCCCTAACCCCTACACCACAAACAGTCCATGTCCCTAACCCGAAGTCCCTACACCACAAACAGTCCATGTCCCTAAGCCCTACACCACAGAACAGTCCATGTCCCTAACCCCTACACCATAGAACAGTCCATCTCCCTAACCCCTACATCACAGAACAGTCCATGCCCCTAAACCCAAATCCCTACACCACAGAACAGTCCATGTCCCTAACCCCTACACCACAGAACAGTCAACGTCCCTAACCCCAAATCCCTACACCACAGAACAGTCCATGTCCCTAACCCTATACCACAGAACAGTGCATGTCCCTAACCCCTACACCACAGAACAGTCCATGTCCCTAACCCCAAATCCCTACACCACAGAACAGTCCATGTCCCTAACCCCTTTACCACAGAACAGTCCATGTCCCGAACCCCTACACCACAAAACAGTCCATGTCCCTAACCCCAAATCCCTACACCACAGAAAAGTCCACGTCCCTAACCCCTATACCACAGAACAGTCCATGTTCCTAACCCCTAACCCCTACACCACAGAACAGTCCATGTCCTTAACCCCTAACCCCTACACCACAGAAGAGTCCATGTCCCTAGCCCCTACACCGCATAACAGTCCATGTCCCTAACCCCTACATCAAAGAACAGTCCATGTCCCTAAACCCAAATCCCTACACCACAGAACAGTCCATGTCCCTAACCCCTACACCACAGAACAGTCAACGTCCCTAACGCCAAATCCCTACACCACAGAACAGTCCATGTCCCTAACCCCTATACCACAGAACAGTGCATTTCCTAACCCCTACACCACAGAACAGTCCATGTCCCTAACCCGAAATCCCTACACCACAGAACAGTCCATGTCCCTAACCCTACACCACAAAACAGTCCATGTCCCTAGCCCCTACACCGCACAACAGTCCATATCCCTAACACCTAATCCCTACACCGCAGAACAGTCCATGTCCCTAACGCCTACACCACAGATCAGTCCATGTCCCAAACACCTATACCACAGAACAGTGCATGTCCCTAACCCCTACACCACAAACAGTCCATGTCCCTAACCCGAAATCCCTACACCACAGAACAGTCCATGTCTCTAAGCCCTACACCACAGAACAGTCCATGTCCCTAACCCCTACACCATAGAACAGTCCATCTCCCTAACCCCTACATCACAGAATAATACATGCCCCTAAACCCAAATCCCTACACCACAGAACAGTCCATGTCCCTAACCCTAAACCACAGAACAGTCAATGTCCCTAACCCCAAATTCATACACCACAGAACAGTCCATGTCCCTAACCCCTATAGCACAGAACAGTGCATGTCCCTAACCCCTACACCACAGAACAGTCCATGTCCCTAACCCCAAATCCTACACCACAGAACAGTCCATGTCCCTAACCCCTTTACCACAGAACAGTCCATGTCCCGAACCCCTACACCACAAAACAGTCCATGTCCCTAACCCCAAATCCCTACACCACAGAAAAGTCCACGTTCCTAACCCCTATACCACAGAACAGTCCATGTTCCTAACCCCTAACCCCTACACCACAGAACAGTCCATGTCCTTAACCCCTAACCCCTACACCACAGAACAGTCCATGTCCCTAACCCCAAATCCCTACACCACAGAACAGTCCATGTCCCTAACCCCTATACCACAGAACAGTGCATGTCCCTAACCCCTACACCACAGAACAGTCCATGTCCCTAACCCCAAATCCCTACACCACAGAAAGGTCCACGTCCCTAACCCCTATACCACAGAACAGTCCATGTCCCTAACCCCTATACCACAGAACAGTCCATGTCCCTAACCCCTACACCATAGAACAGTCCATCTCCCTAACCCCTACATCACAGAACAGTCCATGCCCCTAAACCCAAATCCCAAAACCACAGAACAGTCCATGTCCCTAACCCCTACACCAGAGAACAGTCAACGTCCCTAACCCCAAATCCCTACACCACAGAACAGTCCATGTCCCTAACCCCTATACCACAGAACAGTGCATGTCCCTAACCCCTACACCACAGAACAGTCCATGTCCCTAACCCCAAATCCCTACACCACAGAACAGTCCATGTCCCTAACCCCTTTACCACAGAACAGTCCATGTCCCGAACCCCTACACCACAAAACAGTCCATGTCCCTAACCCCAAATCCCTACACCACAGAAAAGTCCACGTCCCTAACCCCTATACCACAGAACAGTCCATGTTCCTAACCCCTAACCCCTACACCACAGAACAGTCCATGTCCCTAGCCCCTACACCACAGAATAGTCCATGCCCCTAACCCCTACACCACAGAACAGTCCATCTCCCTAACCCCTACATCACAGAACAGTCCATGTCCCTAAACCCAAATCCCTACACCACAGAACAGTCCATGTCCCTAACCCCTACACCACAGAACAGTCAACGTCCCTAACCCCAAATCCCTACACCACAGAACAGTCCATGTCCCTAACCCCAAATCCCTACACCACAGAACAGTCCATGTCCTTAACCCCTTTACCACAGAACAGTGCATGTCCCTAACCCCTACACCACAAACAGTCCATGTCCCTAACCCGAAGTCCCTACACCACAGAACAGTCCATGTCCCTAAGCCCTACACCACAGAACAGTCCATGTCCCTAACCCCTACACCATAGAACAGTCCATCTCCCTAACCCCTACATCACAGAACAGTCCATGCCCCTAAACCCAAATCCCTACACCACAGAACAGTCCATGTCCCTAACCCCTACACCACAGAACAGTCAACGTCCCTAACCCCAAATCCCTACACCACAGAACAGTCCATGTCCCTAACCCCTATACCACAGAACAGTGCATGTCCCTAACCCCTACACCACAGAACAGTCCATGTCCCTAACCCCAAATCCCTACACCACAGAACAGTCCATGTCCCTAACCCCTTTACCACAGAACAGTCCATGTCCCGAACCCCTACACCACAAAACAGTCCATGTCCCTAACCCCAAATCCCTACACCACAGAAAAGTCCACGTCCATAACCCTATACCACAGAACAGTCCATGTTCCTAACCCCTAACCCCTACACCACAGAACAGTCCATGTCCTTAACCCCTAACCCCTACACCATAGAGGAGTCCATGTCCCTAGCCCTACACCGCATAACAGTCCATGTCCCTAACCCTACATCAAAGAACAGTCCATGTCCCTAAACCCAAATCCCTACACCACAGAACAGTCCATGTCCCTAACCCCTACACCACAGAACAGTCAACGTCCCTAACGCCAAATCCCTACACCACAGAACAGTCCATGTCCCTAACCCCTATACCACAGAACAGTGCATTTCCCTAACCCCTACACCACAGAACAGTCCATGTCCCTAACCCGAAATCCCTACACCACAGAACAGTCCATGTCCCTAACCCCTACACCACAAAACAGTCCATGTCCCTAGCCCCTACACCGCACAACAGTCCATATCCCTAACACCTAATCCCTACACCGCAGAACAGTCCATGTCCCTAACGCCTACACCACAGATCAGTCCATGTCCCAAACACCTATACCACAGAACAGTGCATGTCCCTAACCCCTACACCACAAACAGTCCATGTCCCTAACCCGAAATCCCTACACCACAGAACAGTCCATGTCTCTAAGCCCTACACCACAGAACAGTCCATGTCCCTAACCCCTACACCATAGAACAGTCCATCTCCCTAACCCCTACATCACAGAATAATACATGCCCCTAACCCAAATCCCTACACCACAGAACAGTCCATGTCCCTAACCCCTAAACCACAGAACAGTCAATGTCCCTAACCCCAAATTCATACACCACAGAACAGTCCATGTCCCTAACCCCTATAGCACAGAACAGTGCATGTCCCTAACCCCTACACCACAGAACAGAACAGTCCATGTCCCTAACCCCAAATCCCTACACCACAGAACAGTCCATGTCCCTAACCCCTTTACCACAGAACAGTCCATGTCCCGAACCCCTACACCACAAAACAGTCCATGTCCCTAACCCCAAATCCCTACACCACAGAAAAGTCCACGTTCCTAACCCCTATACCACAGAACAGTCCATGTTCCTAACCCCTAACCCCTACACCACAGAACAGTCCATGTCCTTAACCCCTAACCCCTACACCACAGAACAGTCCATGTCCCTAACCCCTACATCACAGAACAGTCCATGTCCCTAAACCCTACACCACAGAACAGTCCATGTCCCTAACCCCTACACCACAGAACAGTCAACGTCCCTAACCCTAAATCCCTACACCACAGAACAGTCCATGTCCCTAACCCCTATACCAGAGAACAGTCAACGTCCCTAACCCCTACACCACAGAACAGTCCATGTCCCTAACCCGAAATCCATACACCACAGAACTGTAAATGTCCCTAACCCCTACACCACAAAACAGTCCATGTCCCTAGCCCCTACACCGCAGAACAGTCCATATCCCTAACACCTAACCCCTACACCGCAGAACAGTCCATGTCCCTAACGCCTACACCACAGATCAGTCCATGTCCCAAACACCTATACCACAGAACAGTCCATGTCCCTAACCCGAAAACCCTACACCAAAGAACAGTCAACGTCCCTAACACCAAATCCCTACACCACAGAACAGTCCATGTCCCTAACCCCTATACCACAGAACAGTGCATGTCCCTAACCCCTACACCACAGAACAGTCCATGTCCCTAACCCCAAATCCCTACACCACAGAAAGGTCCACGTCCCTAACCCCTACACCACAGAACAGTCCATGTCCTTAACCCCTAACCCCTACACCAAAGAACAGTCCATGTCCCTAACCCCTACACCACAAAACAGTCCATGTCCCTAACCCCAAATCCCTACACCACAGAAAAGTCCACGTCCCTAACCCCTATAACACAGAACAGTCCATGTTCCTAACCAATAACCCCTATACCACAGAACAGTCCATGTCCTTAACCCCTAACCCCTACACCACAGAACAGTCCATGTCCCTAACCCCTACACCACAAAACAGTCCATGTCCCTAACCCCAAATCCCTACACCACAGAAAAGTCCATGTCCCTAACCCCTACACCACAGAACAGTCCATGTCCCTAACCCCTATACCACAGAACAGTGCATGTCCCTAACCCCTACACCACAGAACAGTCCATGTCCCTAACCCCAAATCCCTACACCACAGAAAAGTCCACGTCCCTAACCCCTATACCACAGAACAGTCCATGTCCCTAACCCGAAATCCCTACACCAAAGAACAGTCAAAGTCCGTAACCCCAAATCCCTACACCACAGAACAGTCCATGTCCCTAACCCCTTTACCACAGAACAGTCCATGTCCCTAACCCCTACACCACAAAACAGTCCATGTCCCTAACCCCAAATCCTACACCACAGAAAAGTCCACGTTCCTAACTAACCCCTATACCACAGAACAGTCCATGTTCTAACCCCTAACCCCTACACCACAGAACAGTCCATGTCCCTAGCCCCTACACCGCAGAACAGTCCATGTCCCTAACCCCTACATCACAGAACAGTCCATGTCCCTAAACCCAAATCCCTACACCACAGAACAGTCCATGTCCCTAACCCCTACACCACAGAACAGTCAAAGTCCCTAACCCCCAAATCCCTACACCACAGAACAGTCCATGTCCCTAACCCTATACCACAGAACAGTGCATGTCCCTAACCCCTACACCACAGAACAGTCCATGTCCCTAACCCCAAATCCCTACACCACAGAAAAGTCCACGTCCCTAACCCTATACCACAGAACAGTCCATGTCCCTAACAGAAATCCCTACACCAAAGAACAGTCAACGTCCGTAACCCCAAATCCCTACACCACAGAACAGTCCATGTCCCTAACCCCTTTACCACAGAACAGTCCATGTCCCTAACCCCTACACCACAAAACAGTCCATGTCCCTACCCCCAAATCCCTACACCACAGAAAAGTCCACGTCCCTAACGCCTATACCACAGAACAGTCCATGTTCCTAACCCTAACCCCTACACCACAGAACAGTCCATGTCCCTAGCCCTACACCGCAGAACAGTCCATGTCCCTAACCCTACACCACAGAACAGTCCATCTCCCTAACCCCTACATCACAGAACAGTCCATGTCCCTAAACCCAAATCCTACACCACAGAACAGTCCATGTCCCTAACCCCTACACCACAAAACAGTCCATGTCCCTAACCCCAAATCCCTACACCACAGAAAAGTCCACGTCCCTAACGCCTATACCACAGAACAGTCCATGTTCCTAACCCTAACCCCTACACCACAGAACAGTCCATGTCCCTAGCCCCTACACCGCAGAACAGTCCATGTCCCTAACCCTACACCACAGAACAGTCCATCTCCCTAACCCCTACATCACAGAACAGTCCATGTCCCTAAACCCAAATCCCTACACCACAGAACAGTCCATGTCCCTAACCCTACACCACAGAACAGTCAAAGTCCCTAACCCCAAATCCCTACACCACAGAACAGTCCATGTCCCTAACCCCTATACCACAGAACAGTGCATGTCCCTAACCCCTACACCACAGAACAGTCCATGTCCCTAACCCCAAATCCCTACACCACAGAAAAGTCCACGTCCTAACCCTATACCACAGAACAGTCCATGTCCCTAACGCGAAATCCCTACACCAAAGAACAGTCAACGTCCGTAACCCCAAATCCCTACACCACAGAACAGTCCATGTCCCTAACCCCTTTACCACAGAACAGTCCATGTCCCTAACCCCTACACCACAAAACAGTCCATGTCCCTAACCCCAAATCCCTACACCACAGAAAAGTCCACGTCCCTAACGCCTATACCACAGAACAGTCCATGTTCCTAACCCCTAACCCCTACACCACAGAACAGTCCATGTCCCTAGCCCCTACACCGCAGAACAGTCCATGTCCCTAACCCCTACACCACAGAACAGTCCATCTCCCTAACCCCTACATCACAGAACAGTCCATGTCCCTAAACCCAAATCCCTACACCACAGAACAGTCCATGTCCCTAACCCCTACACCACAGAACAGTCAACGTCCCTAACCCCAAATCCCTACACCACAGAACAGTCCACGTCCCTAACCCCTATACCACAGAACAGTCCATGTTCCTAACCCCTAACCCCTACACCACAGAACAGTCCATGTCCCTAGCCCCTACACCGCAGAACAGTCCATGTCCCTAACCCCTACACCACAGAACAGTCCATCTCCCTAACCCCCCTACATCACAGAACAGTCCATGTCCCTAAACCCAAATCCCTACACCACAGAACAGTCCATGTCCCTAACCCCTACACCACAGAACAGTCAAAGTCCCTAACCCCAAATCCCTACACCACAGAACAGTCCATGTCCCTAACCCCTATACCACAGAACAGTGCATGTCCCTAACCCCTACACCACAGAACAGTCCATGTCCCTAACCCCAAATCCCTACACCACAGAAAAGTCCACGTCCCTAACCCCTATACCACAGAACAGTCCATGTCCCTAACGCGAAATCCCTACACCAAAGAACAGTCAACGTCCGTAACCCCAAATCCCTACACCACAGAACAGTCCATGTCCCTAACCCCTTTACCACAGAACAGTCCATGTCCCTAACCCCTACACCACAAAACAGTCCATGTCCCTACCCCCAAATCCCTACACCACAGAAAAGTCCACGTCCCTAACGCCTATACCACAGAACAGTCCATGTTCCTAACCCCTAACCCCTACACCACAGAACAGTCCATGTCCCTAGCCCCTACACCGCAGAACAGTCCATGTCCCTAACCCCTACACCACAGAACAGTCCATCTCCCTAACCCCTACATCACAGAACAGTCCATGTCCCTAAACCCAAATCCCTACACCACAGAACAGTCCATGTCCCTAACCCCTACACCACAAAACAGTCCATGTCCCTAACCCCAAATCCCTACACCACAGAAAAGTCCACGTCCCTAACGCCTATACCACAGAACAGTCCATGTTCCTAACCCCTAACCCCTACACCACAGAACAGTCCATGTCCCTAGCCCCTACACCGCAGAACAGTCCATGTCCCTAACCCCTACACCACAGAACAGTCCATCTCCCTAACCCCTACATCACAGAACAGTCCATGTCCCTAAACCCAAATCCCTACACCACAGAACAGTCCATGTCCCTAACCCCTACACCACAGAACAGTCAAAGTCCCTAACCCCAAATCCCTACACCACAGAACAGTCCATGTCCCTAACCCCTATACCACAGAACAGTGCATGTCCCTAACCCCTACACCACAGAACAGTCCATGTCCCTAACCCCAAATCCCTACACCACAGAAAAGTCCACGTCCCTAACCCCTATACCACAGAACAGTCCATGTCCCTAACGCGAAATCCCTACACCAAAGAACAGTCAACGTCCGTAACCCCAAATCCCTACACCACAGAACAGTCCATGTCCCTAACCCCTTTACCACAGAACAGTCCATGTCCCTAACCCCTACACCACAAAACAGTCCATGTCCCTAACCCCAAATCCCTACACCACAGAAAAGTCCACGTCCCTAACGCCTATACCACAGAACAGTCCATGTTCCTAACCCCTAACCCCTACACCACAGAACAGTCCATGTCCCTAGCCCCTACACCGCAGAACAGTCCATGTCCCTAACCCCTACACCACAGAACAGTCCATCTCCCTAACCCCTACATCACAGAACAGTCCATGTCCCTAAACCCAAATCCCTACACCACAGAACAGTCAACGTCCCTAACCCCAAATCCCTACACCACAGAACAGTCCACGTCCCTAACCCCTATACCACAGAACAGTCCATGTTCCTAACCCCTAACCCCTACACCACAGAACAGTCCATGTCCTTAACCCCTAATCCCTATACCACAGAACAATCCATGTCCCTTACTTTTACACCACAGAACAGTCCATGTCCCTAACCCCTACACTACAGAAGATTCCATGTTCCTAACCCCTAACCCCTACACCACAGAACAGTCCATGTTCCTAACCCCTAACCCCTACACCACAGAACAGTCCATGTCCCTAGCCCCTACACCGCAGAACAGTCCAAGTCCCTAACACCTAACCCCTAGACCGCAGAACAGTCCATGTCCCTAACGCCTACACCACAGATCAGTCCATGTCCCAAACACCTATACCACAGAACAGTGCATGTCCCTATCCCCTACACCACAGAACAGTCCATGTCCCTAATCTGACATCCCTACACCAAAGAACTTTCAATGTTCCTAACCCCTAACCCCTACACCACAGAACAGTCCATGTCCCTAGCCCCTACACCGCAGAACAGTCCAAGTCCCTAACCCCTAACCACTACACCACAGAACAGTCCATGGCCCTAACCCCTACACTACAGAACAGTCCATGTCCCTAACCCCTACACTACAGAACAGTCCATGTCCCTAACACCTAACCCCTACACTACAGAACAGTCCATGTCCCTAACCCCTACACAACAGAACAGTCCATGTCCCTAACCCCTACACTCCAGAACAGTCTATGTCCCTACCCCCCAACCCCTACACTACAGAACAGTCCATGTCCGTAACCCTTAAACCCTACACTACAGAACATTTACATTTACATTTCCATTTAAGTAATTTAGCAGACGCTCTTATCCAGAGCGACTTACAAATTATGACATCCAGTGGAGCAGCCACTTTACAATAGTGCATCTAAATCTTTTAAGGGGGGGTGAGAGGGATTACTTTATCCTATCCTAGGTATTCCTTAAAGAGGTGGGGTTTCAGGTGTCTCCGGAAGGTGGTGATTGACTCCGCTGTCCTGGCGTCGTGAGGGAGTTTGTTCCACCATTGGGGGGCCAGAGCAGCGAACAGTTTTGACTGGGCTGAGCGGGAACTGTACTTCCTCAGTGGTAGGGAGGCGAGCAGGCCAGAGGTGGATGAACGCAGTGCCCTTGTTTGGGTGTAGGGCCTGATCAGAGCCTGGAGGTACTGAGGTGCCGTTCCCCTCACAGCTCCGTAGGCAAGCACCATGGTCTTGTAGCGGATGCGAGCTTCAACTGGAAGCCAGTGGAGAGAGCGGAGGAGCGGGGTGACGTGGAGAGAACTTGGGAAGGTTGAACACCAGACGGCTGCGGCGTTCTGGATGAGTTGTAGGGGTTTAATGGCACAGGCAGGGAGCCCAGCCAACAGCGAGTTGCAGTAATCCAGACGGAGATGACAAGTGCCTGGATTAGGACCTGCGCCGCTTCCTGTGTGACGCAGGGTCGTACTCTGCGGATATTGTAGAGCATGAACCTACAGGAACGGGCCACCGCCTTGATGTTAGTTGAGAACGACAGGGTGTTGTCCAGGATCACGCCAAGGTTCTTAGCGCTCTGGGAGGAGGACACAGTGGAGTTGTCAACCGTGATGGCGAGATCATGGAACGGGCAGTCCTTCCCCGGGAGGAAGAGCAGCTCCGTCTTGCCGAGGTTCAGCTTGAGGTGGTGATCCGTCATCCACACTGATATGTCTGCCAGACATGCAGAGATGCGATTCGCCACCTGGTCATCAGAAGGGGGAAAGGAGAAGATGTGTGTGTCATCTGCATAGCAATGATAGGAGAGACCATGTGAGGTTATGACAGAGCCAAGTGACTTGGTGTATAGCGAGAATAGGAGAGGGCCTAGAACAGAGCCCTGGGGGACACCAGTGGTGAGAGCACGTGGTGAGGAGACGGATTCTCGCCACGCCACCTGGTAGGAGCGACCTGTCAGGTAGGACGCAATCCAAGCGTGGGGCGCCGGAGATGCCCAACTTGGAAAGGGTGGAGAGGAGGATCTGATGGTTCACAGTATCGAAGGCAGCCGATAGGTCTAGAAGGATGAGAGCAGAGGAGAGAGAGTTAGCTTTAGCAGTGCGGAGCGCCTCCGTGATACAGAGAAGAGCAGTCTCAGTTGAATGACTAGTCTTGAAACCTGACTGATTTGGATCAAGAAGGTCATTCTGAGAGAGATAGCGGGAGAGCTGGCCAAGGACGGCACGTTCAAGAGTTTTGGAGAGAAAAGAAAGAAGGGATACTGGTCTGTAGTTGTTGACATCGGAGGGATCGAGTGTAGGTTTTTTTTCAGAAGGGGTGCAACTCTCGCTCTCTTGAAGACGGAAGGGACGTAGCCAGCGGTCAGGGATGAGTTGATGAGCGAGGTGAGGTAAGGGAGAAGGTCTCCGGAAATGGTCTGGAGAAGAGAGGAGGGGATAGGGTCAAGCGGGCAGGTTGTTGGGCGGCCGGCCGTCACAAGACGCGAGATTTCATCTGGAGAGAGGGGGGAGAAAGAGGTCAGAGCACAGGGTAGGGCAGTGTGAGCAGAACCAGCGGTGTCGTTTGACTTAGCAAACGAGGATCGGATGTCGTCGACCTTCTTTTCAAAATGGTTGACGAAGTCATCTGCAGAGAGGGAGGAGGGGGATTCAGGAGGGAGGAGAAGGTTGCAAAGAGCTTCCTAGGGTTAGAGGCAGATGCTTGGAATTTAGAGTGGTAGAAAGTGGCTTTAGCAGCAGAGAGAGAAGAGGAAAATGTAGAGAGGAGGGAGTGAAAGGATGTCAGGTCCGCAGGGAGGCGAGTTTCCTCCATTTCCGCTCGGCTGCCCGGAGCCCTGTTCTGTGAGCTCGCAATGAGTCGTCGAGCCACGGAGCGGGAGGGAGGACCGAGCCGGCCTGGAGGATAGGGGACATAGAGAGTCAAAGGATGCAGAAAGGGAGGAGAGGAGGGTTGAGGAGGCAGAATCAGGAGATAGGTTGGAGAAGGTTTGAGCAGAGGGAAGAGATGATAGGATGGAAGAGGAGAGAGTAGCGGGGGAGAGAGAGCGAAGGTTGGGACGGCGCGATACCATCCGAGTAGGGGCAGTGTGGGAAGTGTTGGATGAGAGCGAGAGGGAAAAGGATACAAGGTAGTGGTCGGAGACTTGGAGGAGTTGCAATGAGGTTAGTGGAAGAACAGCATCTAGTAAAGATGAGGTCGAGCGTATTGCCTGCCTTGTGAGTAGGGGGGAAGGTGAGAGGGAGAGGTCAAAAGAGGAGAGAGTGGAAAGAAGGAGGCAGAGAGGAATGAGTCAAAGGTAGACGTGGGGAGGTTAAAGTCGCCCAGAACTGTGAGAGGTGAGCCGTCCTCAGGAAAGGAGCTTATCAAGGCATCAAGCTCATTGATGAACTCTCCGAGGAACCTGGAGGGCGATAAATGATAAGGATGTTAAGCTTGAAAGGGCTGGTAACTGTGACAGCATGGAATTCAAAGGAGGCGATAGACAGATGGGTAAGGGGAGAAAGAGAGAATGACCACTTGGGAGAGATGAGGATCCCGGTGCCACCACCCCGCTGACCAGAAGCTCTCGGGGTGTGCGAGAACACGTGGGCGGACGAAGAGAGAGCAGTAGGAGTAGCAGTGTTATCTGTGGTGATCCATGTTTCCGTCAGTGCCAAGAAGTCGAGGGACTGGAGGGAGGCATAGGCTGAGATGAACTCTGCCTTGTTGGCTGCAGATCGGTAGTTCCAGAGGCTACCGGAGACCTGGAACTCCACGTGGGTCGTGCGCGCTGGGACCACCAGATTAGGGTGGCCGCGGCCACGCGGTGTGGAGGGTTTGTATGGTCTGTGCAGAGAGGAGAGAACAGGGATAGACAGACACATAGTTGACAGGCTACAGAAGAGGCTACGCTAATGCAAAGGAGATTGGAATGACAAGTGGACTACACGTCTCGAATGTTCAGAAAGTTGAGCTTACGTAGCATGAATCTTATTGACTAAAATGATTAAAAATGATACAGTACTGCTGAAGTAGGCTAGCTGGCAGTGGCTGCGTTGTTGACTTTGTAGGCTAGCTGGCAGTGGCTGCGTTGTTGATTCGGGGGCTAGCTGGCTAGCTAGCAGTGTTGATTACGTTACGTTGCGTTAAAAGAACGACAATAGCTGGCTAGGTAACCTAGAAAATCGCTTTAGACCAGACAATTATCTTTGATACAGAGACGGCTATGTAGCTAGCTATGTAGCTAGCTACGATCAAACAAATCAAACCGTTGTACTGTAATGAAATGAAAATGTGATACTACCTGTGGAGCGAGGCGGAATGCGACCGGGTTGTTGAGTTCTAATCGGTAGACGTTGGCTAGCTGTTGGCTAGCTAGCTGTGTCTCCTACGTTAAGGACGACAAATAGCTGGCTGCGTTGTTGATTCAGGGGCTAGCTGGCTAGCTAGCTAGCAGTGTTGATTACGTTACGTTGCGTTAAAAGAACGACAATAGCTGGCTAGGTAACCTAGAAAATCGCTCTAGACTACACAATTATCTACACAATTATCTTTGATACAGAGACGGCTATGTAGCTAGCTATGTAGACGGTGGGCGTTAGTTAGCTGGCTAGCTACTGGGCAGATACGTTGGGATGACGAAATACGATAATTACGCAATTATCTTTGATACAAAGACGGCTATGTAGCTAGCTAAGAAGAAATTGCTAAGATTAGACAAATCAAACCGTTGTACTATAATGAAATGTAATGAAAAGTTATACTACCTGCAGACCGAAGTGCAGACCGAAGTGCGGATGCGACTGCTCGCTCCAACCCGGAAGCTCGAAAGGTAAACAAGGACAAGACACCTGGGTAATCCTTGCAGAAGCTCTTGTAGACGTCAGCCAGCTCATCAGCCAGCTCATCAGAACAGTCCATGTCCGTAACCCCTAACCCCTACACTACAGAAACGTCCATGTACGTAACCCCTAACCCCTACACCAGAGAAAAGTCCATGTCCCTAACCCCTACACCAGAGAAAAGTCCATGTCCCTAACCCCTACACTACAGAACAGTCCATGTCCCTAACCCCTACACCACATAACAGTCCATGTCCCTAACCCCTACACCAGAGAAAAGTCCATGTCCCTAACCCCTACACTACAGAACAGTCCATGTCCCTAACACCTAACACCTACACTACAGAACAGTCCATGTCCCTAACCCCTACACAACAGAACAGTCCATGTCCCTAACCCCTACCCCCTACACTCCAGAACAGTCTATGTCCCTAACCCCCAACCCCTACACTACAGAACAGTCCATGTCCGTAACCCCTAACCCCTACACTACATAACAGTCCATGTCCGTAACCCCTAACCCCTACACTACAGAAACGTCCATGTACGTAACCCCTAACCCCTACACCAGAGAAAAGTCCATGTCCCTAACCCCTACACCAGAGAAAAGTCCATGTCCCTAACCCCTACACTACAGAACAGTCCATGTCCCTAACCCCTACACCACATAACAGTCCATGTCCCTAACCCCTACACCAGAGAAAAGTCCATGTCCCTAACCCCTACACTACAGAACAGTCCCTATCATATCCTAACTCAGGGTGCTCAACATTATTGGGAGATAGAAGCAGAGAGAAACATATTGATGATACAGGAGGCACTCTCTTTTCTCCCTCTTTTCCAATCACTTGTTCTTCAAGTGAAGTAATGGTAAGGTAACAGGAAGAACCAAGAGAGAAAGAGGTTGGAACAGATAAAATGGCAAGAGAATTATAAAATTACAGAGAGAGAGAGAGCGAGAACGAGAGGGGCCATGAGAATTAGAGGGAATAGCTTCCTTCAAGCCTCACGGTTTGGCTTTGCAAACCCTCGGAGTGAAAGGAGGAGGGGGGAGAGAGACAGAGACAGAGAGAGAGAGAGAGAGAGAGAGAGAGAGAGAGAGAGTGGGAATTTACCAAAGCTGCTCAGGAGGCCCTCATTACGATATTAAACAAGATTTAATAAGTGAGAGTGATTTGATGAGGTGATTATCCTGCCCATTAATCAAGCAGGCTTCTGTTCCTCTGTAATATGGCCCATCTTTCCCCTGAATGCACCAAAGCCTCTTTAGACGCTGAGCTCCTTACTGCGCTGCCGACGGGATTTCAGAACAACAAGGGAAAAAATGAAATGTTATTTCTATCAGGCATCGGCATTCTGGACGCTCCCTCCTGTCCATTGCATCTAATAAATTGAACTCCTTAGCATGTGGGTCAGAACGTCAAGTCTCGATAGCCACTCAGATGGATAATGAGTATGGAAGCATCTGTTGTTATAAAGGTTGTGATTTGAGGGCTGAACAGAAGCAGTCCGTATGGTTGGGTGATGGGGGTCACGTTGGTCTGTCAGATGTCACAGAATGCTTCTAAGGAAATTGAATAAAAAGTTACATTATACATTAGTACATATGAGAGATCAGCTTCACAGTAGACAGGATAAATTCTGTCCATGTTGTGGCTTAAGAAAATGGAGGATGCCTTGATAGGTAGACATGTTGGATTCCTATGTCTTGGTAGGTAAACTACACAAGCAGTCAGGGGGGAACACAGTGACACCAGATGAAGACATACATGGAAGAGAGGTACAAGATGACTAGAAACTATGTATGATGACTATTATATGCAGCATTGTGTGTGTATTGTCTGAGTACAGTGTTACAGTGTAAACAGGTGAATGGAACAAATACTTCTTTTCCCCACATCAGATGTCCAGGATGAGAATAACTCTTGTAGCATATCTTTTGGAAAAAGGGTTTTTAGGAAGACAGAGAACCCAAACATTTTAAAAGCTCAAGTGGAAGAAGATTACCTTAAAGCAGGCGTGGGACGGAGGTTTTTCCGGGAACTAGCTCAGAGCATTAATACAATAAGCACACAAAATATAATACAAGGATGTTTTTATGAACATAATACTGAGAGATGAGGCCGATCCAACCTGGGAATATAATCCCAAGGAGCTCTCCTGGTTATCTTTCATAGGCCTGGTGAACACCCCCCCCCCCCCCCCCACACACACACACACACACACTCTCTTCCAATCTCCTCCCCGCTTATTAAATCAACAGATAATCTTTAAGAGCATGTCACTTCATTCAAATCTACGCTATGACATTTGACCTATAGACCATGAAGCAGAGACTTGCACTCACCACAAAGATAGATAAATAAGATAACAACGGGTCCATTTTAGTGAAGTGTTCCACAACAGACAGCTGTTGAAGCTTTGGGACAGAGTTCCCAACTAGCCTGTAGGCTGAATTTGGCCAGCAGGTACTTTTATTTCGTTTCCAGCATTTCTCAGCAAAAACAATTCTTAAAATATATGTACACTACCGGTCAAAAGTTTTAGAACACCTACTCATTCAAGGGTTTTTCTTTATTTTACTATTTTCTGCATTGTAGAATAATAGTGAAAACAACAAAACCATGAAATAACACATATGGAATCATGTAGTAACTTTTAGTAGCTTTTCCTGCTTTTCCTTCACTCTGCAGTCCGACTCATCCCAAACCATCTCAATTGGGTTGAGGTCGGGTGATTGTGGAGGCCAGGTCATCTGATGCAGCACTCCATTACTCTCCTTCTTGGTAAAACAGCCCTTACACAGTCTGGACGTGTGTTTTGGGTTATTGTCCTGTTGAAAAACAAATGATAGTCCCACTAAGCGCAAACCAGATGGGATGGCGTTTTGCTGCAGAATGCTGTGGTAGCCATGCTGGTTAAGTGTGCCTTGAATTCTAAATAAATCACAAACACTGTCACCAGCAAAGCACCTCCACACCATAACACCTCCTCCTCCATGCTCTACGGTGGGAAACACACATGCAGAGACTGTCCATTCACCCACCATGTCTCACAAAGACATAGCGGTTGGAACCAAAAATCTCCAATTTGGACTGCAGAACAAAGGACACATTTCCACCGGTCGATTGTAAATTGCTTGTGTTTCTTGGCCCAAGCAAGTCTCTTCTTCTTAATGTTGTCCTTTAGTAGTTGTTTCTCTGCAGCAATTCGACCATGAAGGTCTGATTCACAGAGTCTCCTCTGAACAGTTGATGTTGAGATGTGTCTGTTACTTGAACTCTGTGAAGCATTTATTTGGGCTGCAGTTTCTGAGGCTGGAAACTCTAATGAACGTATCCTCTGCAGCAGAGGTTACTCTGGGTCTTCCTTTCCTGTGGTGGTCCTAATGAGAGCCAGTTTCACCATAGCGCTTGATGGTTTTTGCAGCTGCACTTGATGAAACTTTCAAAGTTCTTGACATTTTCCGTATTGACTGAACTTCATGTCTTAAAGTAATGATGGACTGTCGTTTCTCTTTGCTTATTTGAGCTGTTCTTGCCACCATATGGACTTGGTCCAAATAGGACAATCTTCTGTATACCACCCCCACCTTCTCACAACACAATTGAATTGCTCAAACGCATTAAGATGGAAAGAAATTCCACAAATTAACTTTTAAGAAGTTACACCTGTTCATTGAAATACAAATACAAGCTCGTTGTGAGATTGTCAAGAGTGCGCAAAGCTGCCATCAAGGCAAAGGCTGGCTACTTTCAAGAACCTCAAATATAAAATATATTTTGATTTGTTGAACAATTCTTTGGTTACTACATGATTCCATTTGTGTTATTTCATAGATTTGATGTCTTCACTGCTATTCTACAATGTAGAAAATAGTAAAAATAAAGAAAAACTCTTGAATGAGTAGGTGTTCTAAAACTTTTGACCGGTAGTGTATATTGTTGGACATAAAATACTGTGAAAACACCAGCAAATCAGCGCCAAGTGATTTTACTTTTTGAAAATTCCCACTCACAATAGAGAGATACACTATACTGTATATCCAAATGTACGTGGCACACCTTCAAATGAGTGGATTCGGCTATTTCAGCCACAACCGTTGCTGACAGGTGTATAAAACACAGCCATGCAATCTCCATAGACAAACATTGGCAATATAATGGCCTTACTGAAGAGCTCAGTGACTTTCAACGTCACCGTCATAGGATGCCACCTGTCCAACAAGTCAGCTCCTCAAATGTCTGCCCTGCTAGAGCTGCCCAGGTCAACTGTAAGTGCTGTTATTGTGAAGTGAAAATGTCTAGGAGCTGCAATGGCTCAGTTTCAAAGTGGTAGGCCACACAAGCTCACATAACAGGACCGCAGAGTGTTGAAGCGCGTAGAGCGTAAAAATCGTCTGTCCTTGGTTGAAACACTCACTACCGAGTTCCAAACTGCCTCTGGAAGCAATGTCAGCACAATAAATATTCGTCAAGAGCATCATGAAATGGGTTTCCATGGCTGAGAAGCCACACACAAGCCTAAGATAACGATGCGCAACGCCAAGCGTCAGCCGGAGTGGTGTAAAGCTCGTCGCAATTGGACTCTGGAGCAGTGGAAACGTGTTCTCTGGAGTGATTAATCACTCTTCACCACCTGGCAGTCCGACGGACAAAATCTGTGTTTGTCGGATGCCAGGAGGACGATACCTGCCTCAATGCATAGTAACGTTTGGTGGAGGAGGAATAATGGTCTGGGGCTGTTTTTCATGATTGGGGCTAGGCCCCTTAGTTCCAGTGAATATTAACGCTACAGCATAGAATGACATTCTAG